>NC_040031.1:16953734-17174881 GCF_000972845.2 Larimichthys crocea | reverse complement strand
GATGAGCCATCAACATCAGCAAAGTCAAAGCGCCTCTTCTCCTTTAGATGGAGCTAATGGGGATATGAGCCTACGTTAGGGTATTTCAGATAAATTAGGCTGTGGTGTAATGTGATTATTAACAATATAAGTATACCTACATGTCTGAGAGACTCTTGCTCTGGATCATCAAGAACAGCAACGTCATCAAAACTAAAGAGCTGGTCGTGAGTAACTGTGTTGTACTCCTGCCACGTTACAACACCATCTCTGTCAGTGTCAAACTCAGGAAACCGCTCTTTTGCGTCATCCAGAGCTAAATTTCTGTAAACGTGCTAATCCATAACGTGACCTCCTCTGTGGATGACGCACACAGAAGGTGAATTGACTTTCCTCTGTTTTTATCTTTGCCTCTTTACAAAAATGCTTTGAGAGACATGAATGTACCTGCACTTAGCAACTGTCAGATTTGTATCAATCTTCTTTACATCTCCAAGATCTTTTCCTCTGTCTGCTGGGCTGAGTTTCTTTATCTCCTCAGTGTCCTGGAAATTAAGACGTAAGCAGGTGATGAATGAAGAGAAGAAACTCAGGGGCTGTGGGTGTAATAAAATGAGGAGATTTATTTATATTATGTAAAAACCTCATCTCCCAGCAGGATGTTCATGTCATGTTCAGGGTTGTTGTCTCGCCGGTTATGTCTTCATGGAGATGTTTATGGAGCTTTGTCCAAGTCCAAACTGAAGGCCAGCAACACAACAATGCAGAGGATGCCATCTGTTGAATAACACCATGAATGCTCCCATGCTCTCCAGACAACTACAACTATGCGACCTTGTGGTCAGCTGGTGGAAGTTCAGACTAACTAAACTTTTTAAGTCTCGTCCTGCATCATGATGACTAAAATCTACCAGGAACAACTGCGTGTGAGATGAAGAGAGACAATAAAGTCCGTGCACACATGTTAGTTTGTCCAGTTTGAATTAATTCCTGTTTCTACTTTATTTGTGTTTGACAGAGAATGAAGATGAGACATGCCGGCAAACATGAGGCTAAAGACAAGCAAGAGACTAACAATAAGGTGACACACTGAAAGATACGTGCAAATTAATTACAATGATCACAGATCATCATTAAGAGAATAGTTATTACCGTTTAAAGTTCTCCGTTGACGTTTTGACGTCGTTCACCCTTGTACATCGTGTACTTCCGGTCGCGAGTTTCAAAATAAATGTTTTTAGCAGGCATGTAAATCCAGGTTTAGATTAGATATACACACAGGGGGTGACTAAATATAAAGACTGGTTTTGAGTTCACAAAATATACAGTGCAACTGAGAATAATGCTGGCATATGAATGTGCTTTTTCTTCTTGTTCTGTCTGTATTGGTACTAAACTTTACTATTTATATTTCCAGTGTATTTGGATTTTCGTAATCTTAGATATATATTGGGATTTTCAATTTAAGATTGCTGTGTGAATGCAATAATATTAAGATTAAAAAAGGTTAAGTCTGGGGCAACTGGACTGTTTGTAGATCTGTGAGGAGTTTGCCTCTCATCCAAGAAGCTTCTCCATTCATTGGTGATGAACACGTTAAATTAATTTAAAACCAACATTAAAATACATTTAAAACCAAAAAACAAAGGCGATGTAAAAGTGAAGAGAATATATGCACATTTAAAGAGATATATAAATAAAGAATGAACACATATATGTACGATTGTTGTGGAGAAATTGCTGAAGTCAAAGGTCAATGGTGAGGTCAAAGGAAGAAAGTGTTCAGGAGCCTCTGATGTCTTATGCTGATTATTTATTGACACTTGATCAGGGAGAATTAGAGACACTCTCAAAGTACATCTGAGTGCTGATGTCGGTCGTCTTGCATTCTGACGAACTCGTGATGGTGGATAAACTTTAAACCCAAGATAGTCAAAGAGAATGTCTTTTTACTCTTGGAGGTGTTATTGTCAACACATTCTAGTCTAAGGACACAGATGTCTGTTTACGCAGATTGGAACGTCAAGCTATCTATTATGACTAGGAAGGCAGCAACAGGCCTCTTCGACCCTGGCCACCACATTGTTGACATATGGCGGCACCCAGTCAAAGCCAAACAATTAATACTGCCGAGGACCTCAAGGCCCACATGTGACCATGTGTAACCTAAGGATAGAAAATTCCATAACAGTACGCAACATCTAAGTAAGTCAATTATATATTTTGGGGCTAAACCATACAGTGACAGTTATACAAAATCATAACCATAATCAGACAGACTCAGGAGCACCTTCAGCCGGAGACTGCTGACACTAAGATGCTCCACAGAGAGACACAAGAAGTTTTTCCTACCTGATCAGCCTCTACAACTCCTCCCTCAAAATATCAGACACACCAAGTCAAGTCCAGTAGCCATCGAACTGGCTTGTGCAATAAATAAGTGCAATTTTCTTATGCATGCATACTGCACTTCAAACAATCAGTGTCTATTCTCTCTGTACAGTCTCTCAAAGACTAAATTCCTTAAATTATTATTATAATTAAGTCTAAGGTTTTAGACTTACATATTGCATAGTTCACTGTTACTTTTTATTTAAACTGTTATTTATACATGTGTATATAGTGTTAAAATAGGATATCGTATAGGTGTATATTGTTAAAGTTTTGTTGTTTTTGCTGTTGTTTTCTTACTATCTCACTTACCGTTTGGGAGCTGCGGTAACAAAAACAATTTCCCTGCAGGGATTCATAAAGTATTTCTGATTCTGATTCTGAAATGCTTTTATTTTGAAGGCAAATTCACCTCTCTTCCGGTCTGTCTGTCGATGACTTAACCTCACAGTGACATCTCAACCAAACATCCCGCTCGTTCTTAATGGTTGCTATGGTAGACGCTTTGAAGTCCCGCCCAAGAAAAACAAGCCCCGCCTATTGACCCAAAGTGTGCCGCACATGATTGGCTGTCATGCATGTCGTTTTCACGATACCGTGATTTCATTGGATGATCCCATCGCCGGTCAAAAAAAAAATAAAAATCTGAACTCCGCAGACTTCCTGCTTTGTTAGGTTGTCCTCACTGTCATGTATTTATCTGACATGTTTTTCCATCAACATTGACAACAACACCAGCGTTGTCCGTGGACATTTACTCCTCACCGCCTGAGCATCGAACACACACACCCGCGGGTCGATGTCTAAAGATAACCGCCACGATGGACGACGGCGTGGCGCTGGGCAGCACCGTCTCGGCCCGAGAGTTAGCCAAGGTGGGGACGGGAGGGAGAGGTCTGGTAGCAACAGCTCGGGCTCCTCGCATGGAGGGGGCAAAAGCAAGAATGCATCCATAACCGCTTTGAAGGTACGTAATGACATGTTTTAGCTGAGACACAGCAGGTCATTTACGACGCTCTCCTGCCGGGCTGGAGCTGAGTGACTTAAGCGGCTTCACCTGGCTCACAAACCCGGAGGGAGAGTAGCATTTTTTGGGGTGACCTCACCTGTCGGAGGTGTGATGTCGGCTGCTCTGTGCCTAAAATCCATGTGATAATAAACACACTCATGCATTTTAATGAAAAAGATGATATTATTTGGATTCATGCAATAATAATAATAATATTATTTGTATCATGGTCACTTTCTTTGCAATATTTCTTACACTATGGTCACTTTACATTACAATACTCTTTTTATATATCATGCCACTTTTATCCTCAGTACTTGTCTGTTTTGAAGGTTCATGTTTATTGTGTAGGTTATAGATATTTCTGTCTGTTTTTTCTTTTTTCTTATTCTGTGGTGTATGCTATAATTTCCTCTGCTGCTGTAACAAGTTCATTTCCCCATGCTGGGATGAATAAAGTATATCTAATGTGCATAATCTATTGGCATGTCATCATTAAAACAAAGAGGAATGTTGCCTCGGGTAACAACAAGTCTGTTTCTGTAGATGGTAAGGTGTCCTGTCCTGTCTGCCTGTCCAAACTTCTTCCTACAGACTTTGTAAGTTTGTATTTGAGTTGTGTGTTTCGTCGTCCCCCAGCAGCCTGATGCGTCACGAAGTGCCAAGTTCAGTCAGATCCAAAGCATCAACCTGTGTGGTTCAATCTCCAGGCATGTTGCATTAGTGCGCACACTGTCTCCGAGCCTGCAGCTATACTCTCATCACTGGCAACACAGAATAGGGGGGTGCAGAGCGTCAGGCCTGGCCTGCTGTGTTCACATGACTGCGCAAGTGTTGTGGCAGAAGGAGAGTGAGAGATGAGAAACAGAGCGAGAGAGAGAGAGAGAGAGAGAGAGAGAGAGAGGAGGCTTTGATGCAGAGCAGGGAAAAGCAGAGGAGAGAAGCTGTAAATATAGGAAGCAGCATGCAGAGGAGAGTGGCAGGCAGATAGACAGCAGCAGGCAGGCAGGCAGTCGGGCCTAAGAGGTGGCTGCTAACTCAGCAGAGCATTGAAAAGCTCAGGCTAGATTACAGACAGAGTTACAGGGCCGAATAGTCCAAGTGAAAGGCTGGACTGCTGGGGGCTACGGAGCATTTGTCTCTCTCAGTTGCCACTGGGGGGAGAGGAGTTGACACAGCTGGGCAAGTTGCTATAGCAGTGTGGACTACACAAGTGGGAGTCTATTTTTGGTCCCCGCCGCCGCCGCCGTCAGATGACGATGTCACCTTGCACAAGTGGCAATGCTGGCGAGGGGGAACAGGTTGCCTGAAGTGGGCTGCAAAAGTATGTCAGGGGTGGATAAGGACGAGGAACCTGCTTACAGACTGTACTTCTATTCTGTATGTATCCTCTAATCTTTTTTTTTAGTTTCTCTGCGTGTCACCCACTTGCTACTTGCATCTGTTTGTAGACCATGCCAAAAGGGAAACCTTACACTTGCCCCTTACTCAGCACAGTATAGAAAATAAGTACTCTCTCTCTCTCTGTGGTGCATGGGAAGGGTCGCCTGGCCAAGAATGTAACACAAGTTATGCCCCACAATGTATCTTATTTTTGGTGCAGCCCAAGAGACAGCTTGTTTGCAGCCGATTTTAAGTGGATCAAGACAATGTTGTTGTAAGCTCTTTTTTTTTTCCCTTGCCTTAGGCTGCTGCACACAGTTAGCCATCGTATTCTCACAACATTCATCTGTCATCTAATGGCTGGCGAAGCCCAGGAAACGCAGTGTAAATATTTACAGTTTGTAGATGGGAGATTGTGCATTGATGCTGAGCCACCTCATCAGTTCCTGTACATTTTTTTTTAGAGCAGCCTGTGTTGTTTTCAAGCTCATCTTTATCTCTTTGTGGTCCTTTTTCTACTTGGTCAAAAAAAGCCCCGGCCACTCGAACATGTAAAGAATTCTGCTCGCCAAAAAGTAGGTCGGCTGGGTATCTCCCTCAGGGACATTAAATACTATCCGAGTAATACACACACACACACATGCTGTTGCTGCATGTGTAACTCCTAATGAGTCATGTTCATGTTATTCTACTAGCCTTGAAGGATAGAATATTGTTGCATGTTATTACATAAACCCTGGCCTAATTACCACTTGTTCTTGGATT
Source organism: Larimichthys crocea (assembly GCF_000972845.2). Taxonomy (NCBI): domain Eukaryota; kingdom Metazoa; phylum Chordata; class Actinopteri; family Sciaenidae; genus Larimichthys; species Larimichthys crocea. The sequence continues at coordinate 17,169,354 of NC_040031.1, read as the reverse complement.
AAAAAATAAACTGTATCCTTTTTTTTTTCTTTCTTTCATTTGCAAGTGTGGCACAGTGAATGGCTCTGCTGTGGCTTTCTTGTCAGAATAGTGGTGTTAGTGAGAGACAGCCAGGAAAAGCGAGAACGGTTTGTTCCATGACTCATTTGCTATTAAGAGGAGAACTGGCTCTTGATTTTTGTGTTTGTTTCAGGTAACAATGTATTTTACAGTTGTATGACCAAAATAGCCAAGTTTGCACAGGACCCTTCTTTTTTTTTTTTTGAACATTTGATTAAATTACTTGTGCACAGAAGTGTTACAGGCGTTTCAGCACGGAGAGGGAACACCCCAAGTGGAAGATCCAGAATGATAAGCCTCTGGGTATTAGTTTCTGCCTTGTTTTGTAATCAGATTGATAGAAGTGAGAATGTATAGTGATGTAAGTTTACGAAGCCAAATAAAATCAAGTAGGCCACTGTGTATTTTGCAGCAGATGCTGTGTTTCATAACAGGGCATCTTAATCTCTCATAGGTTGTGGATGTGATGAATGACTTCTTGCAGAATTTTATTTTGTTTCACAGCATCTACTTCACCCCGCGGTTACAGTGGAGTTCACTGATGCATATTCAATGTGTAGGTCAACCATGATGCATGCCTGGCATAAAGCGGGTTTAAAGCTCCTGCCTCCAGCCGTTTTTTGTCACAGTCGTGCCACTAGATGGACCTCTTCCATAAACTTAATGCTTGTAGTATTGTGGCCTGAAATCTGGCTAACAACAGCTAGTGATGGGCAGACTCTTTTCACAGAATCTCTGTCATAGTACACTCATGCTGTTTGCCCCACAAAACCTTGTTATTATGCGCTTCTAGTCTTTATTTACATGTTTTTTACACGAGTGGAGATAAAATATTATACATAAGCTTTGTGGATCCAACTCAGGATGTTACAGATAGTAATTTGATTGCATTGGTTTGTCATTCATCCTAAGTGAGTGTTAAGCATCCCACTCCCAGATTAAGTGAACGGTTTATTTAGTCTTGTTCAGTTTGAGTGAGTGATTGTAGCTGCGAGGCTCGGGACTAAATGCTGGATTCCCTTATTCAAGACAATGAATCCTGCTCATTCATTGGTTATGTCACTTACTGTGGTTTGAGTGACTTGGTACATACGGGACACCACTTCTGAAAGATTTAACACTATTAACCACTAATGAGACACATTTATAATAACATTTATATAAACATTTATAATGTATATAAACAATATATAATGTATAAACATTTCTAATGTATATTGAAATGTGCTCTCCTGTGGTGCAAATTTATTTGTTATTTAAGCTATATGTATTTTTTTTTATTTTAGTGTTAGGAGGTTTTGATTTGAAAAAAAAAACACGAAAAACAAAAAAAATATGAAACTACTGGAACTGCTATAAAAATGAGTGTACAGTGTATTATAATGGAGGTAACCATGGCAACAATGCTCATGCTTCAGGCTGTGTTACTGGTTAGCTCACAAGTAAACCACTTGGTTGTGCGAATAAAGCGATATTCCATATTTATCTTTTATATCTTTCATGGGATTTGTTGAGTATATAACTTGACTTATAATTTAAACTGATGACAAACTGAGTTTTTAAAAAAGACGTGTTTAAGAAGCGTCCTTTCATTTTTTTTAATTTTTTTTTATCTGTGGACATGAAATGAGCATATTGCATTCCACGGAGAGTTATGGACTTACTCCTCAGTTTTGTGTCCATCATTCCACAGATTGTTCATCGTAAATGTCAGGACGCCTTGTGTTTGCCAGAGTTGTCATGTGTCTCATAATTGGCTCTGTGAAACGAGCCTTTTCTATGATAGCACCTTTATGAATCCCACATCTATTCATCACATATGTCATGTCGTGCTGCTCCACATCCATCTTTTCTTTGGCTCTTGGATAAAGTTCAGAATTGATGTGTTGAATCTGTTTCCCCCCGCAGGCGTCTTTTCAGCGCTCCAACAGCCATGACAAGGTGAGGAAGATAGTCGCCGAAGAGGGCCGCGCTGCTCGAAACCTCATTGCCTGGAGTGTACCTGTAGAGAACAAAGAGGAGGAAGGTTGGTTGCTGCATGCAAAACAAACTTTCTGTCAGAGGCGTGAGTCTTCACTGGCCTCATTGATTCAGTTATGATTCACCAACTTGCAACTTTATTGTTCAGCCTAGGCTGGAAACCAACAGTCACTGCTAGTAGGCTATAATTTTGTGCTGCTGCAAACACGAAACATGTCCTATCAATCATCGATGCACAATCTTCAACATGAGCATTAACAATGCACCTTAGAATCAAGAAGTTTCCACACCTCTACTTTCTGTACATGCTAACATGTCTTTATTCTGCTTTGTGCCAAAAGTATAAAAGGATGTTTTGATTGTTTAGATCTTCTTTTCGGGAAGTGTTAGTGATGAAGTTTACTTTAGGTGTGTTTCCTATGTCTTTGGACCAGTGGAAGTCATTTATTTGGATCATTACTGTGACCATCTTTGGCAAAGTCACACACAGTCTGTAATCACACCCAAAACCAGACAGTGCTGTTCTTTGTAATACAATCTCAGCTGGGACACAATCATTTTTCATGCCATGGCTAGACTGATAAATGATGAGAGTGCTGAGAAGCTCTTATGTGGGCTGAATTTTACACTGATGTCTCGTTCTCCATTGTGTTGGATGTTATATTTTTGGAGGCACAGGTCACTGCTACACTCCGGCTCTCAGTGTTTGGTTAACAGAATATTAAGCAATGGGTTTTGAATTGTTGTCTTTTTAATGTAATTATTTAAATCCTGAAAACCCAGAAACCCCGATCACAGCCTCTCACTCTCTCTCACTTTTGCCCTGGCTCCTCTTTTGTGGGTCAGTGCAGTTTTTTTTTTTTTAGTTTTTTTTATTCTGGGCTTATTTGCTGCACTTGAGTTTATGCCAACAATCTTTAAACTGCCACATTCCAGTCTCATGTCTTGTGAGTCACTCTGTTTACATGCATCTTCTGCATCCGAATAGTCAATTATTTATCTTTCACTCTCCAGTTAGGGTTATTGTTTTGTCCACATGTCTCATTACACATTTGTGCAGTTGGATTCATCAACAATCACTCAAAAACACATTACTGTGACTGCTTTTTGCCCTGATCTTTATACTGTAGATGCGTGTTGACTATTAAATTCATCTGGATCATTAGAGATCTAGTTTGTTTCATCAGTTGCTATATTTAAAACATATTTTTTTCTTCTCCACTCAGCAAAGTCCAAAGGCAACTCCAGTGGCAATTCCAGGGCACAGAGAATCAATTCTGGACAACAGAGGAATAAGAAACAGGTTGGTATATCATCTTCCTTCACCAGAGGGCACTATTCACCAAGCCAAGTCATCTCTTCCTTTGGCCTCACACTGCAAGTGGACCTGTGATGGTCATGAAATTGTTTTTGCATTGTGTAAATCATTCTTGGAAAAAGGGGAGCAGCCTTAGTCTGCAACTGCACCCAACCAAAATCTGAATGAAACTTCACTTTCTGCATTTTATAGCCTTAGATCCATTAGATGTTTTTGCATAAGGTTTGCGCATGGAATTTTATGATGACAAGACTGCCAGCAACAATTTGTCTGGGCTAGTAAAACATTATTTAACTGAATGTATTATTATCTTTGAATCACCACATTCTCCTAAATCCTAAGAACTCAGGACGAAAGTAAATAAAAACAGAATGCAATCATTTGCAAATCCTTTCTGATATTTAATCGAATGCAGTACAACGACAAGATGTTTAATGTTCAAACTGAATTTTTCTTTTTTTTTCCGCAAATATACATTTACTTTGAATTTGATGCATGCAACACATGGCAAAAAAGTTAGGACAGCGGAAACAAAAGGTTGTAAAGTTGTGGAATGTTCAAAAACACCTGTTTGGAACATTGCATAGGTAAATGGGTTAATTGGGTCACCCAAGATTCAACACTATTTAAAAAAAAAAAAGTGTGGTGAAGTAGCCCAACAGTTTTAAGAACGTTTCTCAACACACAGTTGCAAAAACATTAGTGATTTCACCATCTATAATCCATAATATCAAGAAAATATTCCATAATTTTAGAGAAATCTCTGCAGCAAGGCCGAAAAACAATACCGAATGCCTGTGACATTCGATCCCTCAGGAGGCACTGCATTAACAACATGATTGTATAAAGGAAATTACTACATGGGCTCAGGTACACTTTAAAAACTCTCTTCATTGCTGCAGCTTCAAATGCAGATTAAAACTCCATGCGTAGCAAAATATCAACGTCCAGAGAAGCCAGTTAGTGCAAGTTACTTGCACATCTGTTGCACACGGGTAACATCTGTACATTGCACGTCTGTGAATGCACCACTGATGCTAAAATGTACATACATACACGATTTGGAGCAGCACATGCTGCCATCCAGATGATGGGATGTCCCTGCTTATTTCAGAAAGAGGATGTCAATCCACGTTCTACACGTGTTACAACAGTGTGGCTTTGTAGTAAATGAGTGTGGGTACCAGACTTTGCTGGCTGCACTCCAGACCTCTTTATGAAATGCAATATACAACAATAGAGAGCCTGGACTGTTGTGCAACTGAAGTTGTATATAAAGCAAGAATGGGAAAGAATTTCACTTTCAAAACTTGAACAATTAGTTCTCAAACGCTTACTGAGTGTTAAAAGATGTGATGTAACACAGTGGTAAACACGTCTGTGTGCCAACCTTTTTTGGAAAGTTTATCAATTCGGACATGAAATATCTTCTCTTTGTTCTGTATTTAATTAATTGAAAATAGATTAAAGGATTTGCAAATCTTTTCCTTCTCGTTTTAATTTTTTGGAATCAGTGTTATATTGATTCTTTCTTATGAAATCCTGACACGGGCTGTGTCTGCTCTATATACTGTGCATGTAAACAACTAGACACTTGCATGACACCGTAATGAGTTTGTCATTGTGATTTAGAATGTTTGCTTCATGCTTCGTCTCTGTCTCTCTGTACAGCATGCTGGTGTGGAAAGCAAAGGCACGGTTGCTGCCTTGTTGGACAAGGGGGCAGAAAAGAGCCCCACCAAAGCCAGGCATCCCCGCAAGGTGGACCTGCGAGCACGCTACTGGGCTTTCCTCTTCGACAACCTGCGTCGGGCTGTGGACGAAATCTACGTCACCTGTGAATCTGATCAGAGCGTCGTAGAATGCAGGGTTAGTGTGCCTTGAGGACGAAAAAAAAACAATGTAAACTCTAGTTACAGGATCAGGTGGTTAAGGATCTGAACTGATCAAACAGGAATCCCTACTTTGGAGAGACTGAAGGGTGTTAGGATTTCTGAACACTAGAGGGAGACATTGAGATCATAACATAATCTTTACCTCACAGCTCGCATTCCTCTTGACTTCTGCTTTATGTCAGAGGGGCTCTCTGAAAGCTCGCTGGTGAGAGAATTATCACAGGGCTCTCTCTTGGGCCCGGCTGGACTGAATATTGATGACAGACTGTAAACAATATTGTATATGCATTGTGTTTGTCATCAGGAATTTGCTGAAATGAGGCGTGGCCATTTTTGCACATAGATTCAACAGCATTTTTCTCTGTTTTTCTGTTTTCGTGGATGGATTTGTTTAGTTTTTGGTGCAGCCTTGGAGTAGTGCTGTGATGTTGCTGCAGGACATACTGGTATGATATTGCTGGTCCTGTGTTTTATTGATTCCACTGCCATGCTGCATTATGCAGAGCATGGTTCTGGTGACGGTCTGCGGTCAGTACCGTAGCCCAGTTCCCTGTGGTGTGGTTGGCTTGCTGTCAGTGCCACAGCGCAGCTCCCTGTGGTGTGATCAGCATGTTGTCAGTCGGCCTGTGTCAGACATCTGGCCAGTAGGTGTTTTTTTTTTCCCCTCATACCACTGTATCTCTCTCTCTCTACACCCTAATGCCGTCTAATGGCCATGGAGCTTGGTGCTGTTCATAATCCCCCATCCCACCCAGCTTGGGCTTAATGGACACTGATAGATGATGGAGTCATCTGGAGGGGAAGCAGAGTGCTCTGATATCCCTCAGCCACAAACCCCCAATGTAGCTGTGGGCAGTCTGCATTGTGTGCTCTCACACAAATAGCTGACAATTTTCCACCCGAAAACATATGGACGTAAACACAATCATTGTCAGGAAGTGATGCCTAACTCCCTGCATTGTTACTGTAATGCTTTGTATCATTTTAAAATGAGAACTTCAGCGCTGACCTGATTTAACGCTTTTGCACGCAAACGGAAATTGTTCACCCGGCAAGGTCATTCACACACACTCTTTCAAAGCCCCCACGCTTAAATCGTTTCTAGCAACTGTACTTTTATCCTATCTGATTTATTAGGCATATCACCAAGAGCAGACTAGAAAGGTACTGGCATTCTTGTTTGCTTGGTGTATATATATATTTTTTAAATGAACTGAAACGGACTGTTCTGGTCTTAAATAATAATAATTTAAAAAACAAACAGTATAAACTGTGAATTATTTACTTGAGGTCAGTCACTCTAACCTAGGCTGTACCTGTTCATTCTTGTTTCTATATATGGACCATAGGCTTTTACTACCCATCCTACTTTATGGCATTGCCTCTGGAAGGTTAAACATTTTGTCATTCCTCATGAAATGTTATGTGAGGGTTGTATTTAGGTGAGTATGCTTGTTAACATGCTGAAAACCACTTTATGGTGCCTTCACTCACTGTTGGTTTATCTGTCAGAGGAGCGGCAAACCTCTCTCCATCCTGGCCTTCATTACCAAATGAACACCAGGCCACAGCGGTGGTCTTTGCCTGTTAACCAGCTCTAATCAGCAGACCTGCTGCTGGACACATCTTTCACTGGCGTGACTTGTCTATTAACTAAAAGCACTGTGAAGCTTTACTCTCAATTACCACTCCCTTCACGCTGCCCATCAATCAGTTGTGTTCGTTTCATTAGAGCTCTGGGGGAAAGGAGGAAAAAAAAAAAAAAGCTCCACACAGCCCACCACCTCTGGATAACTGTGAGACTGTGATTCAGTCCAAGTGCAGATATTAGGAATTTTCCTTCGCTGTTCTTCCTCAAACTTTTTCAATCAAGTGCTTGTCTTGCATATGGACATGTATGGGCTAGCTCCTGCTTGCCAGTAACACTCTCCAAGGTCCCTCTGTCACTTTTTAAACGGACTTTCATGCCAGATTTGGGCTCTCACCATGCATTTCTTTCTGTTGTTTCCAGCAGATCCTAGAAATAGTTCATATCACAAAATAGTAACAGAGATGCATAATTTTTTGCTTACATTACGCAGTGCATTCGAAAAACGCAGATTGTGTTTCAGTGCTGCATTTTACTTTTGGAAATCGCTGTCATATTTATAAAACAAAATGTACTCCTTTTACATATATTGTCAAACAAATATTCATGTTTCAGCTTGTTGTGCCGTTCTTCATGTTTGTGTTTATAATCCCTTCATGATCATTCTTATCTTTAGGAGGTGTTGATGATGTTGGACAACTACGTACGGGATTTCAAAGCTCTCATAGACTGGATCCAGCTTCAGGAGAAGTTGGAAAAAACAGATGCACAGAACAGGTGCATCTTCAGTTTCTTTGTCTTGCTCCCTTTCTTTATCGCTTGCTTGCTTGCTTGCCTGCTTGCTCTCCCTCATTCTCATCCTCATTTACAATTGCTCCCTGAGGTGAAACTGGAAGTGCTGGTGTCTGGTCCCTGGCTTTGAGTCGCAAACAGAATGGATCAATAGCCTTGGCTTTAATTCAAAGAGATCCATGGGTTTATTGGCTTCTCTTTAACACAGTGACCACCACAACCGTAAATTGACTAAGAAATGAAATTCCCAGTGCTGCCTCCCAATTTATTCATTTAAAGCGTACTGTTAATCAATAAGACAACCTGAAACTTTTACACTCTCCATTTATTGCATAAATTGCTGCAAGTGAAACAGCCATTTAACTGATTTGCAAAAGTGTGAGCCAAGTGTGTGTGTTTGGCAACCAGGAATTGCAATTAGTGTTAGTTTAGTAATGTTTGCCACGTTTACTTTGTTCAGGCCTACGTCTTTAGCCTGGGAGGTGCGTAAGATGTCTCCAGGACGTCACGTGATGCCAAGCCCGTCAGCGGACAGAATGGTTCCTTCTCCAGGAGCACGTCGCAACCTCAACTTTGGGTGAGCTCCGTCTTACTGAATTTTATCTCTAGTCACATTTTAAGTCGCAAAACTCCAAACTCAATTTCCCCCACCCCATCACCATTAGGCATTTAAGTTTTGATCAACACAACAGTATTTGATTCAAATTGTATTATAAGGCATCCTGTTATTCACCAATCAATATTTGAAATGAAGCACTATGCCTGTTTCTGAAGGGTTTAGAAAATGCAGACTATGTTATCTAGCAATACCGCCATTGATTGCTAATGGTGAAGCATTTGTTTAATGCAATTTGTTGAGTCTCTCACTCTTTGGCCACAGAATCAGTGGAAGGTGTAGATGAAAGTGTCAGTTAAAGACTGCTGAAACATCGGTTCAATATGTGCACTGCTCTGTAATCGGATGCTGCAGGAAATGGATATTGATCATGACGGAGGCCTGTTGTCCAATACAGTTCCATGCTATCTCTGAGAGGAGAGTGCTGTGGTGTTAGACTGTGTGAGACTGCTGAAGCGTCTCGCACAGGCAGGACTACAGGAGCCGCTCAGAGATTAGATGTAATAGTGTAATAAAAATTTAAATCCTACCTGCTGACAGTAAAGGCTTTACTTCACAGGTGCACATTTGTTTATTCTCATGCATGATGTGTGTGTGTCTTATTCAGTGGTCCTCCAGCTACACTGGCTGCAGCCCGACTCTCCCACACAGGGCCCAGCTGGGCAGACCGTGTGAAATGCACTCAGTCCGTCCCTAGCTCCAGTCAACCGGCCACCTCCCCGGTAGAAAAACTGGGTAAGACATCTCCTCCTGCTCCGAGCCAGAATGTACTCTGAGAAAATACTGTTCCTCTGAGACCACAGTAACACATCTTCCCTTTGACTGACGCAGTAACTCATGTGTTCTCCAGGTAAAAAAGATGCCGAGGGCTGGGAGACCGTCCAGCGAGGACGTACTGCCAAACCTCGCTCTGCCGCGATAGTTGCCAAAGTAAGTCCTGTTTTGGCTCAAGTCGTTCCAAAACAGAACAGCGCCAAGTGTGACCAATCACATCCGCTGCCTCAGGAGGAGGAACAACTCCGTCCTCGGTGTCCCCCGGAAAAGGACGCAACCAAGACTGACACTGAGCAGCAAGCCCCAGTCGAGCCTGATCCCCTAGAGAAGGTTGGACGTCCAGAGAACGGGCACATGATGGAGGTACTGATGTTCGGTACCTTGTGACGTCTTTCTCCCTGAGCAGTCCCTGGATATCAATTATTCACGAAAAGCAGAGTAACATGAGTCCATTTTATCAGCCACATTTGTTTTTGTTTTGGGCTCCATGGTATTCATAGACAGACTGTCCAGACAGGCGTATCAACTTTAAGGCGATTGATTGTACACTGACATTTCAGAGGCAGAAAACCCATTTTCATTCTCATGAAATAAATACTCTGGCGATGCCTCAAGACACACTTGGTAAGAGTGCGTTATAGTCATCGGTTGATTTCAGTATTTCTAATCTAGCAGCTTATTTAGATCATAATTGGATGTTTAGGGCATGTTAGTACCAGCTTTCCTGCATGATTTGTGTTTTGAAGCTACATGTTGAGTATTGACTGATCTGGGTTTTCAGTTTGTTTTGTGATTTTTGTTATTGCTCTCATGAATAGCTTGAAATATGCATGTCTTTAATTGAGTTTGCGTGTGTTTGTGTGTGACTGTCGGTGCAGCCCCCAGCAGAGAGTGTACAAGACTCGGGGCAGTGTGTCGACGCACCCTGTGAAGACGCGCCTCCCCCCATAGCAGCTCCTACCCCATCCCAAGCCCCAGAGCTCACCCAGTCCTCAGCCACAGTCCCACCAACAGACCCACCAACAGACATTACCTTATCAGTCCCAGTCCCAGCTCTGGCCCCCTCCGCATCCCCAGACCTTCCCCAGACGGATGTGCTTGGTGCACTGTTGGCCTTGGGGGACAGTGGGGCTGAGGGGGGCGCGTCGCAGGGCATGGCCACATCTGCTCCAGGACAGGCTGAGACTCCCATGGCAGCGGTGAAACTGGAGAGTGTGCTGGACCCCACAGAGCTTTCTACTGTGAGTGCTGAGAGATGGAGGAGCAGAGGGAGGGGAGGGCGGGGGCGGGGGCAGGGGGGGCAGGGATCCCTAAGGGTTCTTCACCGCCTAAACAAAGTCAATCTCAAGAAACCTCCAGACCAAATGTGCAGGCAAGACTGCATAGCTCTGTGTAGTGTTGTTATAGCACCGTTCACCGTGAAGAATAGCTGTGAGCAGATGACTTTTGTACTCGAGCAAGTGCTTCCAGGGTGTTGCCCAAAACAAATCTCTCAACTTGTTTTAGTTATTTTGGCCAATTTAAATATTCAGTGCAAAGAAAAATGCTGCAGAACATTTATTGAGTTTCCAGTTTGTATTCAACCCAGCGTCAGATCCTAGGCAAAACATCGTCTGCCCACATCAGGTGTCACTGTTATTAAGCATCATGGAGTGTGTAAACACAGAGCTCCATACACTTAATCAAGGATGACTAAACCTCTAAGTGGGATACCATCAAGTTTTGACAGGTAGCGAATGAAAACGAGTGGGGGGAAAAAACTTCGACTCGAATCTGCAGTGAAGGCTGTTTGGCCTCAAACACCAGTCTGACCTTTCTTACATACCTCGTCTGAAAGATTCTCCAGAGTAAACTGTGAGTCATTCCCTTATTATCTGTCATGGCACAAAAATACTTAAAATCCACAAATATTTCAAGTGGTAAACCATTTCCTAGCACAAAACCCATCAGTTGCCTCCTTCCACCATCTCTTCATCCTCACAGTACATGTGACCTGCATGACTCTTGAATGCTTCCTCACTTGTGATTCTTGTGATGACTGTGTGGTACAAACTGTGACTGGGTTGATATGGTGTTCCCTTCAGTCTTCAAGTCAGGCCAACTGCACAGAAACTAAACTGTATTATTACAGGTGTTTTACGTTTGATTAGAATCATTTACCATATTTCAGTTTTCAAATAATTTGTCCACATCATTTAGAAATAGGGAGCAGCAAAGGTATTAGAAACGCCTCTGACGTAAAGTCACAAATAATGAAAAATTAAGTCAAACAAAGTTTCATATAAAACAATTTCTCCGTTCTATTCAGTTGTCCTGGTAAGTTGTAACAGTCAGCCAGCATGCACAATACAAGGGCCCTGAAACAGAAACCGTTAAATTCAATTCAGCCATCGTTAATTTTACTATTTATACCTATGTTGGTATAATGACATCCACGAAAAATGAATATTATATTCCAGTAACAGCTTTCTGTTTTCTTGGTTCCTCTGTGGTTGTTTGCATGAATTCAACATTTTACGAAGTGTGAAATGCTGGGTGTATGAAGTGGTATCTATGCTGCTATGTGTTCAGCCCCAGTCCATGGCAGAGGTCCTTGCCAAGAAAGAGGAGCTTGCCGACCGACTGGAGAAGGCCAATGAGGAGGCGATTGCCAGTGCCATCGCTGAGGAAGAGCAGCTGACTAGAGAGATTCAGGCTGAGAACAACGACCTGGAGACTGACAACGAAAGTGACTTCTCTGTAAGATTAATCATACTCACTTATACTGCACATGTTAAGCACCTTTGTTTGACAGCAAGTCAAAGTTTGGATTCAGATTTTTTTTATTTTGTTGTATTTTGACATGTAAAAAAACATTTCTATCACAGGCTGGCATCGGCAACGGAGGTTGTGGAGTCAATATAGATTGGAGTGACATGCTGGCAGATTATGACGGTACAGTGGTCAACATCTAAATGAAAACATTCTTTGTAATTGCAAACATTACACTGAAGTCTTATTTATTTTTCCTTGCTTGTGTTTCATGCAGCTCGTGAGCCATGGCGTCAGAGTACCTCATGGGGAGACATGGTAGAAGAGGAACCTGCTCGGCCTCCTGGTCATGGGATCCACATGCACGAGAAATTGTCCTCGCCGTCACGCAAAAGGTGCAAAACATTTTTTACTTACTTACTTATGCGATGCTTAGTTGTTCAAATGGACAATATACACAGGGAAATCAGTGTCTGTGCTTTTTTAGTACATCCTGAAAAGCACCTCACTCTACTCCTTTGCAATCCCCTTACCTTATTTTGGAAACGATTTAACCCAGCAGCCTGAGAGTCAGACCTCTCTGTCTTTTCAAGTTACCACCCATGTCTAAACAAGCCCTAGTGCCTATCAGAGTAATGTCTGCTTTGCACATTGTCGATGAGGAGTAAATAGAAAGAGATGAATGACTTGTTTTCATGTTTTCGACAGAACCATTGCAGAGTCTAAGAAGAAACATGAGGAGAAACAGCTGAAGGCGCAGCAGCTGAGGGACAAACTGCGTGAGGAAAAGACGCTCAAGCTGCAGAAGCTCTTGGAGAGGGTGAGCGAGCCGTGCAAAGTTGACGGAAAGTCACCCTAAAGAAACTCCATGCAAGCCAAGCCCAGCCTGACTCATAACGATAGGTTTTGTCAGCACACTGCCTGATAGAATCACTAAATATTATAACCCCCTCCGGTTGCATCCAGGCCAGCTGGCCGCAGACAGTCGTGAGAGAGACCCCTGGCCAAAATCAACAGCCTTACATGAAGTTAGTTTTTTTTCCCCCAGACCATGGCAAGATGAGTGAGTCCTATAATAAATCAGGATTAACCACATAAATACATGAAGTGGTGTATATTCACATTAATCCCCACATGGATACACTGGAGAGGGTAGCAACTGATAGATTAAGAATCCATTATCTGTGTCGTCCAGAAGAATGTACATTCTTCTTCTCATGTTCACCCGCTCCTGCTTGTCACTCTTCACTCGCTTGCAGGAGAAGGAGGTGAGAAAATGGAAGGAGGGGTTGTTGGAGCAGCGTCGGAAGATGATGGAGGAAAGGCTGTTACATGCGGAGTTTAAGCGAGAGCTGCAGCTCCAGGCGATTGTGAAGAAGGCCCAAGAAGAAGAGGCCAAGGTAGAGGAAGGAATCCCCTGAAAAGCAGTAACCATATTTAGTGACAGCTGAGGAATTTTTCTGAAATAAGTGGAATGTTTTGCAGTCATATTTTTTCACTTTGTGTGTTAAATTACATTCATGTACACAGTGTCCCTGCTGTGGAGTTCAGCTGATTCAAGCCACATTATTGTTCCTGTTTATTGTTCCTAACACATTTCATAGTTTATAATATTTAGACTAGAGACAGACACACGGACACCCCTCAAACCTCTCCATTTATGTTTATTTATATATTATATACTTTGTGCATGTTCTCTTTTATAAGTATATGTGTCTGTACAGGTGAATGAAATTGCATTCATCAACACTCTGGAAGCCCAAAACAAGAGACATGATGCCCTGGCCAAGTTAAATGAATATGAGCAGCGCCTCAACGAGCTGCAGGAGGATAGACAGAGGAGACAGGAAGAGAAGCAGGCCAGAGACGAGGCTGTGCAGGTGCAACAACAACAACAAAAAACAATGCTTGATACACTTTTTTTTTCTCCTGTAATGTCAATAAAACATCAAATTTTTAATCTGTAGGAGCGCAAACGGGTCCTGGAAGCAGAGCGGCAGGCACGAGTGGAGGAGCTGCTGATGCGGAGGAAGGAGCAGGAGGCTCGAATTGAACAGCAAAGGCAAGAAAAGGAGAAAGCCAGAGAAGATGCAGCACGGGAAAGAGCCAGGTATGTAGACCCAAATCCTTTCAGTATGGATGTATACACAAACGGGAGTTAATTCACACTGCTCTTCTATGTCCTGTCTGAAGAGACCGAGAGGAGCGTCTTGCTGCTCTTAGCGCTGCTCAACAGGAGGCCATGGAGGAGCTGCAGAAGAAAATTCAGATGAAGGTAAGCTTATACCGTGCCACCTTGCGTCTCCATCAGACACCATACTGGAATTCCCGGTTTCCCATATGACCCCTGGTTTCTGGTTTCTTCCATAGCACGATGAGAGCAGCCGTAGGCATATGGAGCAAATCGAGCAGAGGAAGGAGAAAGCCGCTGAGCTCAGCAGCGGTCGACATGCTAACACAGACTACGCCCCCAAACTGACACCCTACGAGCGCAAGAAACAGTGCTCCCTGTGCGGTGTTGTGGTATGTACAGTTACAACGTGTCAGGATGCCCATCGTTGTCCCTAACTGATGACATGTTAAATCTAATAACAAAATCTTCCACAGCGTCTGTTATCACAGAGCGATGAAATGCTCCTTGTTACTTTTTGAAATTGAATTGTTCTCCTATCAGTCAATTTATTACTTTCCTCTCCCTGAACTTATATGTGTGATTTTTGGGTATGAAGAAAAGAAGAGACACAAGTGCTGTAGCAGAACAGCTCTGGGCAACTTCCCTGTGTTTTTTGGCAGGCTGTACACACATAAAAATGCTGATTGGAAGGTGATTCAGAGGATTTTTGGAAAAGGGCACATTTTAAACGAGGATTTAACTGCATTGATTAAACATAGGCTCTTACAAAAGGGATTTATGACCGGGCATGATTATTCTTTTTCGAGTGTCAGGCAACAAATTCACAAGCAGACACATTTATCTCTGACAGACCGGCAGCAACGGTGGGACACCTTCAGTCTTCAAATCAGCATCAGATAAAGGGGGAAGGTCGGGGTGGGGGTGAAAGAGGGGAATCTTGTTAAAATGTTAGATGACCTTGGCCAGCGTCTGACACCAGAGATCATGGATTGGTCAGCAGCAAGCACTTCATTTAATGACATTAAACTCAAACCATTCTATATGGGCTTTTTTTCCAGAGATTCTTCCTGTACACCTGCCTCTTGCCTCCGTTTCTCGGACCTGCGTTTATTTAGACATCTGAGATCCCAGCTGTCGCCAACTTGAATTTGGAAATACTTGACTGAAATGCACTGTAAGGCAAACCAATTAAGCATATTTAAAACATTTTGTCAAAGCTATGTTGAGGACTTTTTCCAAATATTCAGCTTTTCTTTAATAGTAATAAAATCCCAGAAGAGTTGTGTTGAGTGATTCTTCAGCTACGCTTTCTTGCGTTGACTTGCGATGGAAATCACAACCATAATCTTATCTGTATGACCAAGTTACATGTAATGCGGTATATGGAACAAATCACTTTTCTTTTCCTAATTCTCTGCATTAAGCGGAAGTGCAGTAGAGGCAGTTTGCGTGACATCCCTTTGACAAGCCCATGTGGTATATCGTTTCACCTGTGTCCCACGGGGCTCTGTTGACCCTTTCCTGCCTCTGTCTCCATTGTGTCCCCAGCAATGACCTCTGACCACTGTGTTTGTGTTTGTAGATCACCTCAGAGGTGCACCTGTTCAGCCACACCAAGGGCAAGAGGCACCAACAGGCCGTGCGAGATAGTAGCAGCATCCAGGGACGGGAGCTCTCTGATGAGGAAGTGGTGCGTATCACACACGCCCTGCCGGGAACAAACATCCACTCACCCTGTCAAAGAATACTCCTGCTTGTGTCATGTAAAAAGACAAAGACAGAGTGTTTGCCTTTTATGACGTGGTCATTATTATTGTTTATGCATCCCCTTATATACTGCCACGGCTCCGTTGCTGGCTTTGTCAGATTACAAATGGGGCTTGAAATGTACACAGTTAGGGTTCAGTGCTTCAGTGGTAGGGGTGACATCACCCCCTTGTCTCCAGGCTGTTTTTGTCATGGAGCGCCTTTCCATAGGATGGCAGCTCGTTAATGCAAGGTAACCTCTCAGGCTGCAATATGAGATTGGCTTTTCAGCAGTGCTCATTGTGAGGCTGACAACTGTTGGTGCTATACGCAGCACCTTTGGCCCCAGCAGCTCTTTTATTCAAAGCTTTTTTCAGTGGGGAATAATTGATATCCCTCTCCTTCCTTTCCTCTAAATCATTTCCTCTCCAAATGCAGGTCTTTTTTTTTTTCTTTTTTTTTTGACAGTATGATAAACAACGTAAGCAATGGAGAGAAGCACTTCACCAATACAGCACTATACACAGTTCATATATGAGCAATACTTCATATACATTTGCAACATGTCTCCTTTCATATGACATAGTTTATACAAATAACCATAATGTTGAGGCTTAGCTGTTACTTTCCCACCTTGTATATTGTGTTGGTCAGTGCCAGTCAGTCCAAGTTTAAGTTGCTGAATTCCCTCTAAATGTTGTACTTTACTTTACAGTTTGTATTAACTGTGTTATCACTGGATCGGGCCATCAGTCATTGCAGTATCTCTAATAGATAATATTTAAAAGGCCAGAACTACTTTTTCTTATTTAATGTGAAAGCTAATCAAGCCGTCCAATAGTTCTATCTCTGGAGACTTTGTTTAGATAGACTTATGTGGTCCCTTGTTATTTATATCAAAGCTCATTTTGGTGTCCACTATTTAATTCATACCACTGCCAACTATTTTCCAGACTGCGGCTCCATAAGTCTTCCCTGCAATGAAAGATTTTTAATTAAAATGAAGATGGTTGGTTCAACTGTGCAGAGGTCACTCCATAGTTTTTCAGCGGAGGCGGGCTGCAAATGCCCTGTGCCTTTTTTTTAAATATTTAGTCATTTTCTCTCATTCTGAAAGACTTGCGAATTAAATTGAAAATACAATGATTCTCAACAGGGTGGGATTGATGTATGAGGAGAGAGCTTGAAATTGCAATCACTCTTTTTACTCACCATCTGTCCTGCTTTAATGTGATGCAGGTAATATCCAAGACCCAATGGCTTCTGACTTGATTTAGCAATCACCTTTTAGACACGGCAGCTCAAAAAAAAAAAAAGAACTTGGTGGCTTTGCTGAGGAAAGACTGTTCTTGGTGAGCCCGGCCAGTAGAGGGATCACCAGGCTGCAGAGGGTATCAGAGCTGACCTCCCTAAGGTGTTGAATAGTCTTAAAGGTCTTGTAGTTAAAGCTGCACTGATAGCCACAAATTGAGAACGGTGATGAAATATCCAGACTGCCAGCTGAAGCGAGCCGCTCCCTCCCCACGCTGTTATGAGTTCTGACATCTCGTCTAGTGATGGCAGTGAAGCTGCTATTGAGAGATCCAATGAACAGTTTTCAGTTTTTTGTCTTTGTGTGACTTGTCACCCTATTTAAATGTCACTGATAGGATGCATTTCAATACAAACATGTCATGTAAACCACTTTATAGCGATGGTAACTATATCCAGAGTAGTATCATATCTTACCTAGCAGCCAACGTGAAATACAGCTGCTTCACGCCAAATGAAAAGCCGACCTCCCAGGCCTTTTGTATGTGACAAAAGAGGCAGTGGATGAACATATCCCATAGAATCTGTATTTGTTGTTGTAGAGAGATGTTTAGAGGGGTATCAAATTACTCGCAATCTGTAGTATTGTGTGGTAGCCCTTAGGCCAGCGTCTTTGCTGCTTTGTTACAATGGTTCAGTGGTAGACACCTGTCTGTCATCAAGTCTGATTGTCTCAAACACTCAAAGTCTACACAACCTCCATTCAGACTAGACTCCTAGCAACAGGAAATGGTATGTAATCATTATATATTTATTTGCTGAAGGATTATTGTCTGTGTTGTCAGCATTATACTCTGTTTGACAGCTTAATATTTCAGGTACTCTTTTATATTACCAATGTGATATTGCAGAGATGTTTTGGATGCGTTACTGAAGCGATTCCATTAAGTGAGTGGCTGGTGCACTGGATAGCCTCTCAGAGAGATTACTGAACAGCTGCTTCCCAAGTGAGGGACAGCTACGGTCATGAGACATGACTGACCTGTAGTATCATGGAGTAGAGGGCAGAGGTGTGTGCACATACAAATACAATCGCACACATCTTTCTTTGGAAACATAATACTCTCGCTCACAGTGCCCCTTTTCTTTCCAAAGTTATCAGCATCTCCTTTACTCCATTTACCCTTGTTACTATCAGGCAAAAAAAACAAAAAAACTACTTGATCAACATTAAAGCCCCTGGAAAAGTTGCATAAAATTTATCTGTACTATTGAATATTCACTACTAGTACTCAAACTTAAAAAAGCATTGTTGCATACCGTCGATTAATATTGAATTTAGCCCAAAACTTCAACTCATTTGCATTATTAGGACCTTGTTGGTGTAATCAGATTTGATTAGAATTGTTGGCAACATCAGCAAACAGCCGCAGAACTGTAACTACACTTTGATTTGAAATATTGCCAGATATTCAGTTGGTGCACAGCAGAATAAGACATCACTTTCCCAATGAAATACATGTATGTGAATGACCAAAACAGCTCATAGTAATAGTTTAGAAAGCAGGTTTCCAGAACCTTTTTTAAAGTCTAATTGTCAATAAACCTTTAGATTCAGTCAGTAGTTTGTTCCTCAGCCCACCTAAGGACACCTGTTTTTTTTCCAACCCTAAGTGAACACCCCTATTCAGGCAGCAGGTGCACTGGCAACACTTGTGACCAAAGGGTATAGCATCCCACGCACAGGTTAGCTCGACTGCTGAATGGAAACCCTTTATCTGTGAGGCCATCCAATGCTCTGGGGGTGCTGGATGACAGCATAATTGGGTAATTGGTTTCTTGCACATGCATCATGTTGTTCAAATTGGGTTACATTCCCTTGTCGCTGGGTGGAAATATCAGAATCATCTGACAGGGCCAGACAGACGGTAACACCTCCAGCCTTTTAGCATGTCCATGGGGCAAGTGACTTCAAAACACTGAAGAGCATTGGACATGATTACAGGATACTGTGGTGTTACTGAGACATGCAGATGTCACACAATATACTCTGTGCCACATCTTAAGTATGTTACCTCTACTTATAGACAGTTATCAAGGATTTGCTGTTCTATTTCCATCATCATTTTGACTAAAAATGTTGTATTGTTGATTCTGAGATGTGTACGCATGTACAATAGACACCATTTGTATCAATAATGCAGTTTTTGTATGGACTGTTTTACTTATAACTAACAGTACCTGACTGTAACAACACTCTGTTACAAGTAAAAGCTCTGCATTCATTTTGTATCATAAATTGTTAAATGACACAGAATGACTGCTTTCAAACTGTCATATTATATGGATCTAAATCAATACTGTAATTATATATTATCAATATTGTACAAGCTGATTAATAATACCAGAGATAAGATTTACACGTAGAAGTACACAATTACAGAAAGTTAAATAAAGTACAGTTCTGGAGTTAAAAAGCTTATTTGCTTTCCATCACTGACTTGTGGGCTTGTTTTGGCAGCAAGGAAGACACAATAGTTATTTTAGAAGTTTGTTATAAGTAATGGTAAAAAAAAGAAATGCCAGTGTCTGTCATTTATTGATTGTGTCTACTCTAGGAACATCTTTCCTTGAAGAAATACATTGTGGATATTGTGACGGACAGCTCTGTGTCCTCTGAGAGCATGAAGGATGGAGAAGAGAGACAGAAGGCACGGAAGAAGGCAAAGAAGCTGCGTGCCAGGATGAACTCCAGGTAATTCATCCGTTTTCTCTCTTTGTTTGTTTGTCAGTCTGCCTCTCTCTGGGTTTCCCCTTCTCCATCCTCTCACAAGCACAGAGGACAAAAACTGTGCCAGGACATTTTTATGAGTGACAAGGAGATGGAAAGCAGATGTTACATGCATCCTGGCTGTCCACAAGGTAACACTGATGAGCTTAATTTATGACCACTTTCTGTGATTGGGCAGCAAAACTGCAAATCGATCTCTAGAGCCCCAGCTTTCACCTGTAAAGAGCTTTCCTCCAAATTGCTGCCATGGCATTGCCAAATCTGAAGCCTCCTTCGGTGTACAGGACGTATGTTAAAGTATGTATGAGCCATGCCTATTTTTCTTCTTCTGAGCTATTGATTTTTAAATAAAGTATCAAAGAAAATCGATAGTAATCAACAAATAGGAGGTTGTGATGCCGTGTGTCAGAACCTGGACCTGAGCTCAATCATTTTAACTGGCTGTCACAACAGGGAGGGAGAGGAGTGGAAAGAGACACAATGTTGACAATTCTTACTGTAAGATGTTATTGATGCAGATTGTGAGACATTCCACTATAAGCAGGGTGACATTGACATCTGAGATGTACAATAGCTAATTGTTTTTTTAGGATGCAATGTCCCTGTTTACAATTAAAGCAAGATATGTCATTTATCATCCTCAGTCAGTGCCTGCAGAATCACTAACATAATGTAAACAATAAAATATTGGAGTAACCAGTGGATAAAAGTCCTATTGTTGTACTTAAACAAGCTGGGGGGAAAAAAGTAAAAGACCAACCCAAATGTGATAATAACATTACAAAGTTCTTTTAACTTTAACTTTAAACTATTTTTCTGTTGTTTTAGCTTGGGAATGTTGTGGGGGTGGTACTTCTCATGAACCACCATCCTCCTTCTGCTTGTAAAATAGAAGCTGGCCCTGAAATTGAATTTAAAAACTCATTGGTATTGGGCAGGAACCATATCAAAACAACACTGGTCTATTGTTAGTTTTTGCAATAGAGCTTGAACATGATGTAACCAAATAAACACAGCCCTAATGCACACCACTGCAAGAACACACAAAGCCTTTATACAGTATGCACAGAAAAATACCAACCTAATGATGCGGCTGTGACTCAGAAGTAGAACAGCAGGTTGCCCATGGATCACAGAGTTGGTGGCTTGATCTCTGCTCCTTCTGTCCATGTGGTTAAATGTACTTGAGTGGCGATGGCGAGGCACTGAACCCCAAATTTCTCCCAATGGCCAGGCCAGCAGCGTGTGCGTGTGTGTGTGTGCATGGCTGAATGAGCAGCATTGTAAAAAGCGGCTTTGTCCCCCTCAGCTTGAAAAGTGCAACATAAGTGCGGTTCATTTACCATTTATGATATAATGGAGGGTGTGTTGATAATGTTGTTTTAATGGCTGGACATAAGTAATGCTGTTTGTAGAGTTATCAACTAACATATCAGTTTGGATTCTCAAATTCTCTATTGTAATACAGTACTTTACACTGGATCTATGTTTTCATCAACACAAGGAACAATATTATCTTCAGGTGTCAGGATAGACCTCTAACATACACCCAACAGATCATTGGGCAACAGAGGTACAGATCAGATCAGTCTGATCAGTCTTAATGCTAACTAAACTCTCCTTAAGAGGCAATTTCTTTTTTTTGTATAATATATGTAATATGGAAAATCTGTAAATAAATGTGACTGAAAGCTCTATAAAGGGGTTTAATTATGGCCTCTATAAATTTGGCATTGTATTAAATCCTGAAAATCCTAGTTAGAATGACAAATATGAAACATCTTGGCAATACTAACACATTATTGCAAAGAGTCTCCTCTTTATTATCTTTATTGGGATTATGATTTAAAAAAAAAGATGTTAGTAACAAGAAGAATAGTAACATTAATTGTGTATATCATTTGCAAAAAGCCCATTTCTGTTCACCAGCAGCCGTTTTTCATCTGTCAATTATATAATTAATTATTTTGTGTTATAGTGATTGATTAGAGTGCAAATTGCCTACCAGCCCTGTCTAGATGACCTCTCTAGAACATATTTCAGAGTTTTGTACCAGTCTTATGTGAAGTATTAATATACATTATTCTATTTTACCACTTTTTTATAAGATACTAATGATTATACATTATTATCTTTTACCAATTTTAGTCTGTCTATGGTGGAGTTTTTCCTTAGTGTTCACAGAGGTAAATGATCCTAACAGAGCCTCCAACTTCTTATCATGATTGACCTACAAATATGACACGTATGAGATTTCTAAAAAAAAGGGGGAAAAAAGTTAAAATAATAATAAAATTTATTATTATTATCCTTTTCAAGGGAAAGTATTTATTCAAAAGAGGAATAAGAGGCAACTGCAGTCTGAAACACTCATCCCATTCTGCTACAGTGCTTTATTCTCAGTGCTGCTGTTTTTGGCTTTGTGAGGCGCAGCGGTACTGAGAAAGTGACAACATGATCTGTCTCTGTTCACCGTCACTCCAGCACCAGCCCTGCTGAGACTAGCACTCAAAGGCAGCAGGCTTTCAGAGGTCATAAATAACACAGAGCCCCAGTAAACATAAAGGTGAGCCGCTTCACCACCAGGTGGAAATGAACCATTTTATTGGAACGCTGTATGGTGTCCGTAAAACGTGAGTGGTTCTCACTTGACTTTTCACTAGGCCAACATGCAGCACTGTTCTGTTGTAACGCAGTGCACACACACATCTTGACCCACATGTTTTTTGTTTTTTTTGTGGCTTGGCTAACTTTCTCTAATAATAAGTGTCTTGGGAAGGAAAATATGCTGCTGAAATTTAATGTAAGTATCCTGTCAGTTAGTGTCAGGATGAGTTCTGAACTTGGAAACCAAAGTCTATTTGTGCACACAGGTACCAGCGGTACAAGCTATAGCCGGCTGCTTGTGGTTTGCTCAGCAGGGAATAGAGTGGGCTGTGTGTGTACCTCAGATGGTGGTGTGTGTATACAAAGACACTCCTGTATGGAGTGTAGAATACAGTATGAGGTGGTAAGCATGGTCCTAATTCATTTTACCCAGTCTGTTGCCTCAGATTACACGGGAAATGTCACGCTCATAAATGAACATACATCCACAACACTGCACATATAAGCTAATGGGTTTTAAATACACCAAGTTATTTTATAGTATTAGTGTGATCGTAGGTGTCTATTCAAAGTCTGTGTTGTGCACATTGTAGTCATGGTTTGAATTGAAGTGTCACTGTAGAGGGAATAGGGGTATGAGGAAATGAAATATGTTGTGTTATGACCTGCTTACAGTCGTACAGTATAGATTTGTGCTTTCTCCCTTATTGCTGATCGCTGATATTTATTGCCTGAGGCCCATTTAACATGGGACTTCTGACTGTAATGAATTGCTTGGCTATTGCTCCCTGTTTAACCTGATTAGGTGTAAACCTGTCAGAAATTAATATTGTAATATCATGAATGACGGACAGGGCGGGTATAGTTCAGGTCCTTTTTTGAAAGCGAGTCTGTGCTACCCATACATCGTACTCACAGGACACGGAAAATGACGACCTACAATGAATACTGAAGGGCAGCACAGACGTATATTCTTATCCTTGCTCACAACTTGGTCTGTTGACACTGATATTTAATGCAGTAAGAGTGTTCTCTTGTTTTTGGTCTTGCACATTGCTTTAGGTTTTACTCTTTAAATGTTGATTTGAAATATATTAGGAGCATTTGATAAAACAAGGCTACATTTCTTTTGTAACAGCTACATTTATACAGATAGTAGGTAAACCACAAAAACCATGAAACAGCAAATAATTAATTACAATATGTTTTTTATTTTAACAATATAGTTCTAAATGCTAGAATATTGTTTTCTACTTTTGGGACTTATTTGGATTTAATACAGTTTCATATGTCCAAAAATTAAAATCCAAAAATAGGATTAAAAATAGGATATCTGCTGCGGGTAAGCAGTTGTTTGGTATTTTCTGGTCTAGCTGTGAGGTGAATTATAAGCTGCTGTCAGATGACTGACCTTGAATACAAGAGAAAAAGAAGAAAAAAAGAAAGGATGAGGCTTTGGTTGGTCCACGTCCAGCCTTCCCGGGAGAAATCCACCTGTCGTCTTCCAGAAAGTGTTTGATCCTATCAGTGTAGAGACGGGTAACCGGAAGGTGCTTTGGCTAACTCTGATCAATAGTTACTTATCATGTCTGGGAATGCCTGATTGACAAAGTTCCCCACTCTGTTGTTTTTCCCTCTCTCTCTCTCTCTCTCACACACAAAGACACACACCGTTTGTATTTCTGAGTCTGGCTGCTGCAGTAATACCACCGGCCCCCTTAATGACCATGACCTTTTTTAGGAGTGCACACATTCAAAACACTGCTTGTGTTGCTTGTAACCCCCATTAACTGTTTATTTGACAATGAGTGAAGTGAATAACTTGAGCCTCCCTTGTTAAACATGGAAGGCGGATTTAAAGGTAGAATTATGTCTTCCTGATAATAGTCGATGGCAGTGAAAACACCCGTCCCCACAGAGCTGGTGTCTGATTATTTTAAGCCAAGTTACTTGGTGAATTGCTGACGGGCCAAATAAACAAACTCAGCTTGAACTTTTTCCTCTCTCGCTTCACACTTTCATCTGTTGTTCTTTACTGACAAGCCAAACATTTTTTTTTCCCTGGGATTCAAAGACTTTTTCCTACTTCTCCCTCTGCAGGGCAAAGGAATATGAGACCTCAATGGAGGCAAAGACACAGGTCCCTGACTCACCGTACAAGGCCAAGTAAGTGGTTTCTTTAAAAAAAAAAAAAGTTTTCCTTCATTTTTAATGTTATATTTGAATGATTATAAAGGTAAAATGGCATAGAGCTTCAGCTAACCATTATTTTCATAAGAAATTTTTTAGCCGATTGTTTTTTCAATTAGTCATTCAATCATTAAAATCTGTAAAAATAAAAAAAAAGAAATGGTATAAATGCCTGATGTATTCGGTTTGGAACTAACAATTATTTCACAATTATTTCATCAGTTAGTCAGTGAAGGTTAAACAATGCCAGGTGACATCTTGTTTTGTATTGTTGACAACCAGTCCAAAACCCCAGATTGTTTTTTTTTCTAATACGAAACATGTAGCTCAATAGTTTCAGCTCGTTTGTGGTGGAGAGAAGCTGGTTGAGGAAGCATGGATTAAGAACTATGTGTGCCTGTATTTTCAGGTTGCAGCGCCTGGTGAAGGACCTGTTGAAGCAGCTGCAGGGCCAAGACAGTGGCCAGTGGGTAAACAACAAAGTGTCTGGTCTGGACAGAACTCTGGGAGAGATCTCTCGCATCTTAGAAAAACAGGTAGAGCAACAAACAACTTGCATAGATGCCATAGACAAACATTTTTATGCACCCATTCCCACTGAACACTTTTCGCTCACGCAAATGTCTGTTGCAGTGCAGTTTAATGTTGCAAACATTGGGGCCGTCCTCTTGGGTCCATTATGTGCTGGTCTCCAAGGAGCTCCCTGCTTTATAGGCTTGTCTGTTGACTGAACAGTTTGCAGCAGTGCACAGGTCATGCCAGCCCTTTGGCATGTCTCCTCAGTGATGAGTTGTGCTTGGCTGTGTCTCCCTGTGTCTCACCCTCCCAATGAAGAGTATCACTTACCCCAAACCAACTTGCCTTTGGTCATGGGCTTAATGAAGACCAGATTAACTGTGTTTTCATTGTGCACATGGTACCAATAGAGGAGCTTCCTAGCACGAGAGCAAGCATTGTCTTGTGTCTCTGTGGCTTGCTTGACTCAGATGTCACTGGTTTAGACAATAGTAAATTGGATTTCCAGATGAAATGCCATCCATGCACAAGGCTTTATTGAACAAAGGCAAGTGTATTTGACATTTTTTCCCAAAGATTTTTCTTTTTTCTTTCACTTCTTTACAGCTGTAAAAATAAATATAATTGTCAGTTATAATGGCAGACATTTATGACTATGGTTGATTTGAAACATCTGTCCCCGAGGTTTTGTCGCATGACGTTTTTTTTTTTTTTTTACAGTAAAACTCACATCAATTTGAGACCGAGAGAAGGAATTAAAACACCTGCCACTGTGTTTATGATGAGAAGAATATACAACCCACTTCCTGTAATGAGGCATAAATTTCCTGCCAAGTTGTGGTTCGAGCCATCATAACATCCCACTGAGCATGCCTCTGGGCGTGAGGATAGAGAGATTATGGTGTCCCATCAGTGACAAGGGGGACGGCTGGAGAGGCTATTATTGAATTTCCCCAGAGAGCCAAAGAAAGAGATGGCTGAGGTGGGTGGTAGAGCATCCTGTAAGGAGAGAGGAGGAGACCAGTGTGATGTGAGTAGCTCACAAGCTGTCACTACATGAGGGCTCCTCCCCTCAGCGCCACATAGTCCCAGTGGGAGGTCAGAGGTCAGTGGGCCACAAGAGATGTGCTCCATTCAACTGTGATGTTGCTTGCAAGAGGGAAGATCAAGGCTCTGTCTGGGCGCTTTTTGCTTGTCTTTTACCACAGTGAAAACTGTTTTGTCAAGTTCTGCTTCACCAGCTTCTTACAGAAACATTCACTCAAAGCTGAGTGGAACAGTGTGATTGGCCAACGAGGCAGCCTGGGGAGCACTTCTCTCTCTAATCCCTGGACAAAGTCAAATAAATAGAGTCTCAGTCAACATGGCTGTCTAGCCCCTGAGTCACATCAAGCCAAGATCATTTAGATTATTTGACCTAACAAGCATCTCTCATGTCATTGACTCACCTAGAGATTTGTTTTTCTCCCCCATATCTGATTCAGTCTCCACTTTCTCTGCTAATTCCTTAGACAACACCCGACACTCCCCCTCACACACTGCTATTTGGGTCCCACCCCCACCCACTCCTCCACTGCTTTCTAGACTACGTCCAGTCTCTGACCCCAGTGTGTTTCTCCCCCTGTGGCCTCTAATGGTATATTTTTTGTCGAACCTGATTTTTGTTCTTTACTTTTCTTTTACGTTTAGTTCAGAATAGCATTTTTCCCAATGTGCTGCTCTTTTATTTTTGCTTCAAACTTGCCTCATTATTAAGTTCTTGTATTTATACACTGCATAAAGTGTTAACCACTGCAAGGGCAACATGTGAGACAGGTGAGGAACTGTCAGCAGCGTGGTGCTCTGAGAACCAAAGACTTTACATTTTCATTTGCCAGCTGTCAGAGCATGGTATGGTTGTGTCGATCAGTGGGCCTGGTGGGAGTTGTATCTGGGGACATGGGGGGTGTGTTAAGATCAGAGTGGCAGGGTAATAAAGTTTCTTACTTGGGCCTCCAGCAGACTGACAGATACAGCCCAGATCAGCAGTGTCAGAACTTTGTCAAAGACTGCAAAATTAACAGCATGCTGTTCTGCTCCGTTTAGAAACTATCCGTCTTTGACTAAAACGTGCTTCCATTAAATAAGAAAAAAAGACTTACTACTAAACTACGGTACTAAACATTTGTAAGTTACAGCTTCCTTTTTAAATTTGCTTTCATCCCAAAAGTTCTGGCTGCTGTAATGTTATTATGTTAGATGATATTATGGATCAAATAAATAATAGATATTACAGCAGAATATTTCAGATTCATTTTATTTAAGGTTGTTTGTTCCAGCACTAAGGTTCTGTTAGACTGTCACTTTGGAGGATTTTTATCTCAGACGTAGTTATCTTTATTTTAGAGGTTGTCTTTTGTTTGCTTAATAATCAGATGATTAATTGAGAAACTGGTCCTTTTATAAAATAGACATCCACAAGGCGTAAGATGAAGGTTTCAGGTGTTATATTAACTTAATATTAACTTTTACTTTTGGACACCTATCGAGCTGCCTCAAGGAATCAGTCTTCATCTGTACTTGCGCTGTACTGATTAGTGGGTGTTTACTGAATGGTTGATATGTAAAATATAATGATAAAGTTGGGTATTGTAAATAGTTCAGAGCCTCTAGTTCTACCTGCATGATCAGACTTCATTTAGTCTAAAGATATTTGTTGGGAAAGAGGAAAGAAAATCCCTTTGCATTTTCCACAGCTTTACATCCAGGGAATGTTAATGTTGAACATTTTGGATCCATTTAATGTCTAAAGTCACTAAAACAATAAAATATACACACAGTGTATACTTCTATATTAGATAGCTCTATCTAGTATGTTTCTAATTGCTACTGTTGTACTCTGTACACAAATTTCAGCTCCAATGTTATTACTGTTGTACTCTGTACACAAATTTCAGCTCCAATGTTATTGTTTTTTTCCCCTCATTGTAAGCTGTAATTTGTTCCCAAACAGCTTCATGTTTGTTTCCTCGCCACAAGACCAATAGAGAGTGAAATGGTTCTAAGTTTCTTTGTGTATTAGTTACAACCAGAGGCTGTGTGTGGTTTCTGTGGCAGGTTCGGTTTTGCACCACAATGACCTTTTGATTAATCTGGGTTCATTTTATAGAATAAACACAGTTTGTAGAATTATCCATTTCCATATTCACCCTGCACTCACACAGTCTACTAAATCAAATGCTATTATCTCTTGTAAACATACAAGTTTATACTCATCCCTAAAATGTTTACGTCAGCAGCCTTGTTGTGGTTTACAGTCGACTCGGCCCACAGAGTTTTGTTTACCACTCTCAGGCTTTTTTTATGTAAGGCTGTATAATGATGAAAGTCATGTGAGGAGAGGGTGATCTGTCATACTTGTCTGTCATTGTTAGGTTTTAGTTGTGAAGGAGTAAACTTGTGACTTGAAGGTGCAGATCAAAGTTGAATCCTTAATGAACTCTGCCAGTTGTTGTCCATCTGTTGGTGAGGCAGGACGGCCGAGGCTCTGCCCTCCTCTCTGCTTTAATTAAAGTGTCTGGTAGGAGGAGACTACAAAGTGCAATCTGGCTGGTCTGCTGGTCTGCGGACAGTGTTGCAGGAATAGCCAGCTGCTTCGGGCTTCCCATCAGCTGGGGTAACAATGGTCACCCTGGAAAATAATTGGATAAGATTCCCCCTGTTGTATAATTCAGGAGCCATCCTTCTCACTTGTGTCTTAATGCCTGTCCCTTGCTGGTCGCTCTTTTTTTTTTCTTGGGGGAAATGAGTTGCTCATCCTATTACTGTGTTTTGTTGTAGCTTCTGTTGGTGTGTGACCAGGGACAGACAGATTGGACCTTTTTTTAAAAAGAACACTGTTTGCTGTCTCACCCACAGTCACAATCTCTACGAATCATTTGGACAAATAAATCAAAACCTGATGATGTTGCTACATGAAAAGTTAAGTGAACTTCGGCGTTATTACAGCAATTTATCCTAAAGAGGGACATGATGAATGTCTACCATGACAATCCATTAAATAGTATTTAAGATATTTCACTCACAATCACATAGCTCACCCTTATGGTGGTGCTTGAGATAAAGTTGGGGATTGCCATTGTCAGTCAGAGTCATCGTTGGGAGATCATGAATTTCAAGACAATCCATGCAATGGTTGTCAAGATACTTCAGTCTAGACGAAGGCTGTGGATCAACAGACAGGCCAGCAGTGCTATCCCTGGAGCCATGCTGTTAACAAACCCCAAATCTTTATTACTTTCATATTCTATCTATCTATAGCCAACCATACACTCAACTTTTAACTGTGAGGGTGTCCAAACCTTGCAACGTTTGAGCTAACCGATAACCAATCTTCTGATCTAACTTTGACTGCAAACAAGTGCATTTTGTTGGAGAGGTATCTGGGTAAAAACATTGTTTGCGATACAGTCAAGTTTGAATGCAAATTCAGCGTCTGTGTACATACACTCACTGTAAATACTTACACACATACATGACATGGTTTTTGTTACCCTACATGGTTAGGTTTGTATCATCCCTAGATGTTTCTCACTTGAAACCCAACTGCTTTGCACAAAGATCAACATTTGCAAACCTCAGAGCTGTTATCATGCAAAACAAAGCCTTACTGTACTTCAGACATTATGTTTGTGGTGAAACGTGCATCTTCACTGTAATACACTGGTGCCTTCTTTTGTTTTCAGTGGCCCATTGAATGCAAAGACCACCTAAAGATAGTATGTCAGGTAGTTTGAATGTAATCCTCTTCACTCGTATTGTTCCATCATCACAACAGATAAATCTGTCAGCAGAGCAGACAAGGCACTGACTAGTCAAGAAACCCTTGTCTGGTTTTCACAGGAGACAGCCAGGACTGGGCAGGTCCCAGTTACCCCCATTAATACCATTTGATAAGCTCCTATGAAAGAGCTGCCTTTTCTCATTTAGCCTCAGAGCTTTTAGGTAGGTGTGTTGATGGGAGGGTTAGGAGAGGGGTTAAGCCAAGCTCAGTGACTGAGACCCAATTGATTAGGCATGGAAACTGCTGGCAACGTACAGAAAGGAAGTCATAATGAGGTATTTTTTACAAACACTTCTCAGACCCTTCAAACTGTCTTTGAGATATTTCTCATTATGTTAAAGGCAAAGGGTCTTTGTAGTGTTTGTTAATGTTTTTGTCCCAAACCCTAAATGACTGTTAAGTGCGTCTTACGTGTGTGTGTGTCTAACGCCGGATTCGAAGAACAGTTACCTCAGCACCGGGCATGAATGACAGATGAAGAGCTTATCTGTAATTTGGTAAAGCGCTTCTCTCTCAATGTGTTCAGGCTTGTTGGCAACTTCCCATCTGTGGAACAAAAGCGCTGTGAAGTGGCTGGATTTTAGCGCTGTCACAGCTCTGAGGAGCCCGTAACCTCATTAGGTGGAGGAGTGACCTACAGTGTAACACGGCCTTCTGCAGTCGTGTGAAGAAGGCGCTCCATCAGCAGCTCCCCTCCAGCTCCTTTTCCTCCCTGTCGACCCAGGCACAAACATGTCTGATAGTCAGCGCTCGCTCCTGGCTTTGTACTTGTTGATTTATAAGACACTGTAGCAACAGCATCTGAACTACTGCCAATTATTCTATCATCACAGGAGGGCAGGACCCTAACTATTTACATGTGCTCATAAATCCAGTGTGTACTTTATTGTAAGTGAACTGAGGTAAAAAGCATTTAGCCTAAAAACAACAGGAACCAATAGACTTAACTTAAATTGTCCAAACTTTCTTCTTAACATAAAATGATTTAAATGATGATATTTTTTTGTTTATAGCACTATTGTGTCCTCACTGACTGGAGGAACAAGACATTTCTGACAACCTTGAGTCATGAGTTAAGCATAGTCTTATAGTGTAATAAAGGAAGGATGCAAAACAAAGTTGTTTGGACAAAAAAAACAGGTTTATGTTGAAATTAAGCACTTTGATCAACATGTTGACTTCCGTAAGGAGTAATTAGTGATTAGTGTGAGACGGGGCAGTGTTAAAGGTTGAAGAAAAGTTCTTTAATCCCTTTACATGCTGACACAATAGGTGAAGAAATATAAATGTTGCAACTTTCTTACATCAGCGGGTGTAATGTATTATCAATTGAGGACTGACTATGCTAAGAATCTCATGTGTTTCTGCATCCTATCGTATTAGAATTAGTGCCTTCACGTTGAAGTTTTCTAATCGATCCATTCTTTGTTTTGCCGAGTGGCAATTTCTCAGTTTCACTTCAGTCTGCGGTCATCTGCTGAGACCACCCTGGTGCTAACTGGAGCCTGCAGAGCATTTTCCTTCCACTGAAACTTGACTGCTGCGAGGCGGAGTTGGGTTGTACACTTTTGAGATTAAACAGGAATACTTTTGGGATCACTTTGTTTCAGATTTCAATCCCTCGCCTGTAGGAGTAAGAGAGGTTCCCCCTCTGGTGAGAGCCATGTAATCCCCCTGTCCAACTTGTGGCTCATTGTTCCCTGACTGTACCTCTGTTTCACTCTCTCCCTCTCTCTCTGCTCTTGCCTCAACAGAACAATGCAGACCAAGTGGCCTTCCAAGTAGGCGGCGGACTGTCAGCTCTAGAACAAATTCTGCAGGTCGTCACTGCTGCTTCCACGCCCACTGCAGTTCCTCGTATTCCCCTTAAGTGAGTACCATCAACAAATTGATCTGTTTATTCACAGCTTTACTTATTTTCACGGTATACCTGGAAACATACAAGTGGATGGTGTGAGACAAATTGACTATGTCTGTCAGTTTATTAACATGACTTAATCAAGTTTCTGTTTCGAGCCAGTAGGGTGAGCTGTCTCTTTAGCTTATGGTCGGAACAGTACTCAAGCAATGTGTGAGAAACATCTTCTTTTTTTTTTTTTTTTACAAGGTGCAAATCTTAATTTGGGTTAATTATCAAGATTAGAATAGATGGGTGGTTTTTTGCAGTGACAGATATTCCCTGTGAGCCTGCGTTTATGAACAATGTATGATGAACAGCTTTCTTTTTTGTTGACTTGCCCTAACATAGCCTAAGGAACGTTTACATCACATTACGTCTTTTAAGAAACGTCTATCCGTGGTGTTTATTTAATGTCCTTTCAAGTTCTGATGCAGAAAGAAAAGTCGACTCTTTGCATTGTTTTACATATACTGTGTATAAATGTATCAGAGGTTTTCTGTTTGGTTGGTTTAGTATTAACAGATTTCATCTTTGCATTTCTGATTGAGTTGACACAACCTAAATGATACTTTTGAGTGATCCGTATTGTTTAATTTCTGTCCGTTCTGCGTTGTATATTCTCATGGCCTCGAGCAGCTGTTACAGTTCTTCTCCCCAATGACTTCTCTTTGACTGTATCCTTTCTCTGACCCTACTGACAATGCAGTTGTTTATTTCAGTGCGATTTGTTTTTGCGATTGCATTGAAGTGAGTGAGCTAATCTTAACTTACCTACTTCATCACTGTTTATAACTGCGTCGTCTCAATAAATATCCTCAAAATGTATTAATGAATAACAGCGCTCCCCTTCCAGAAATGGAAAACATTTCCATTTCCGTAATCAGTTTGTGTTCGTTCTTTTCACTCGAAACACAAAAAGCACATGTGTCCCATCTATCATTTAGAGTGCAGAGTATTTTTGAGTTGTGGGTCTGGGTTTTTGCATGAACTGCCAGTAGATAACCTCAGAGCGGCTGCCGTACTCACTAGTGGGACTCTGTAATGGACTCGAATGGCCTTGCGCTCCCATTCATTAGCATTTACTGGTCTCTGAATCTCTGCTAATGGACAAATGCCTCTTATATTTATAAGGCTTTTAAAGGGCATCACATGTATATTGATTTTTTTTTTTTTTTTTTTTTTTTTTTTTTTTTTTTTTTGGTACACTCTCTTTCTCGATCATTGTAATCTGAGGGAATTTCAAGCAGACTTCTGAATTGAAAGAAATGTTATTATCTTTAAATGGAGAGACTGTCTTCTTGTACAAAGCATTGGTTTGCAGTGTTTGTTTGCACATCTATGCATGACGGTCTGTTAGCTGAAATACCCACAATTCCTCCTTGGTTTTTAGGACATCTTGACATGCTGCGGTGAAGATTCATGATTCTGTCCTCTTCACAAAAGCCTCATCAAACTCTGGAGTGAGTTATGAATAATCATAAAAAATAATCTTGAATCATCTTCTCTTTCATAACTGAACCTTTCCAATAGGCTTGTGAACTAATGGAAATACAAATTCCAATAGGCTTTTGAACTAATTTCCACAGAGAAACCTTATATTGACTTAAAGAAACAAAGAAAGAAATATAAATATAAATAAATAAATAAATAAAAATAAAAGTTTATTTTAGTAGCTTGTTTAGAATCGATCTTGATACCTCGTTCATCTGCTTGCCTGTCAGTTAGTCCTAACTACTGGACCCTTGAGAGCTTTTCCAGTTGAGAGCTGAGAACTGAACCAGAGATAAGCCGGTGATGACCACATCAATCCAGCCATGTAAAAACATTCATCCTGATCACATATTTTATATGTTTTGTACTGTAGAGTCAAACAGCCATGTACTGTAGCTTGTAGACTGTACCATAATACATAATATAGTTATTAGAGTAACGACTCTGTAGGCTACAGCTATGTCTGTAAATAAAATGTGCTTTATTTTTTTATGAACAGTCACAATTTTACAAATGTCACTGTTTTGTGAAGCGTGTAAAATGCGGGAGAGGTCGCACTGTAACCTTGTGATGCCGCTCAGTCAGTTCAGTGTAAGTCGGGAGCTGGTGACGAGATGCAACACAAGGACGAAGCCCGGCTGTCTACTTATCACTATCCGTCATCTGGATGGCTGTGCGGCCTAATGGGCTGCTATACGGACGCTAGCCCCAGAGTGCACTACATTATCTGTTTACAGTGATGCTGCCGTATTGATCACCTCCTCCTACCAGATAAGCAGAGTGATTTACAAAAAAAGCAGCTGCAGAGATGCTCCTGCCATATCTCTCCCCAGGGAGGCTGATTCCATATTGTTACCATTACATTAATGAGCTAATTCCTCTACGAGACTCCACTAATGTCCTGGTGTAACCCTGTGGTCACTGGAATGTCTAGATCAGGATTTGTGTAGCCACTGTCATTAGCTTCAGCTTTAGAGATGATATCTCACAAAACACAATAACATCCAAAAGTTAACATCTAGTTTTTATGTGAACAAAATCAGTTTTACTTCACATTCATTTTATTAATTTGAATTTTTTTATTAATGTTTTAATTTTTATATTCTAATATATTTTTCTCATTCATTCATTTATAGCTTTTAATATGCTTAAATGGCTTAATGCCATCATTAAACATATTCATATCATATCTTAATATTCTCAAGTAACCCTGCAATTTATCTACCAACTTACTTACTAGTTTAATTTCATCTATGAAATACTATAGAAATATATAATAATATAGCCAAAACATATTCAATTTAATATCATTCAGTTCTAACAAAAACATTGACACCAGTGAAAGAATGGGAGGCTTAAAGGATTAAATAATTAATGAATTTTTAAATGTTCTGTCTGACTAATTGTTTCAGCTCTATTATTAGGGTCACTTTAATATAATTTGGTACCTGTACCTTTGTACACTGTGAGGTGCCCAATATACCCAATATATATCATCTGCACCAGGAGCATACATATAATCACTATATGTCTATATGTTATGTCTCAAACTGTTAAACTAATAAGAACCAAATAAATAAAGGAAACAACTCTTGTGTTTTAAATAGTTAGTGTTGTTCCGTTATGACAACTGCATATTGTTAGTTAAAGCCAAAGTGAGCGGCCTGTCCTTCTGTCCTTCTTTCCAATAGGGGTCACTGAAGAGAGGAGAGGACTAAAGACTTGGAAATGTCAGCACTAGGCCCAATTTGCCTCAAAACAACGTGTGCTTTTAAAAACAACAAGAACAAAAAAAATTGGCTTGTCTGTGATATTTTGGTAGCAAAAACAAATTGTATCCTGTCAAGATTTGGTTATTCAAAATGTTTTAATACAATTTCCACAGAATTAGCGTCATAGCCCTGCTTTTTTTTTTTTTTGCTTTTTAAATCAAACAGGTGATCTTGAGAAAAGGGTTTAAGAATCCTCGGACATTGCGTGTTAACCCAATTTGTATTTCCACCTCTGTCTCACATGACCTGGTGTATCCTGTGAAATCAGACCTGCTACCTGTGGTTTTATTTCAGGATGTTTTCCACCATTTGTGTGTGTGTCTGTGTGTGTGTGTGCGCACACGCACTCATGCTTCTGTGCATGATGGTGTGTGACGGCTCATCAGATTTCTCCCTCCTTCATACCTGGCCAGTGTGGCACGACAGACAGAGTAGATGTCTTGGAAGCACTCAGGGTATCGGAGAGATCAACAGCAGAATCAAATTAAATGTCATTTAGATTGCAGTGAATGAAGGGATTGTTTGACAGCACAAGGAAATGGATTTGCTCCTCACCTTTTATTTTGGCTTAGGATTCTTTTTCTTCCCCTGAACACAAATTTACCCTGTTTTAAGAGGCAGCGACTCAACCTGATCTGGAAGTTGGTCAGATTTCTGCAGCGTTGCTCCAGTCAGGCTTGACTGCGCACATAGGAAACACACTGAGAGGGCGAGAAATGTGAGACTCAGGTTGAGGAGCACAGATCTCAGGGTTGATAACTCAAGGCAGTGACAAAAAGCATAAAGAGCCTT
The DNA here is from genome assembly GCF_000972845.2 of Larimichthys crocea. Classification (NCBI taxonomy): domain Eukaryota; kingdom Metazoa; phylum Chordata; class Actinopteri; family Sciaenidae; genus Larimichthys; species Larimichthys crocea. Next base: position 17,133,568 of record NC_040031.1, on the reverse strand, counting down.
TTACATACTCGTTGTCCTGTTGACGACTGATTTGAGAGTTGGCTATTCACTATAATAAATGGCGTTGGTTGAAAGATATACATCCCTGCTTGGGGAGCCTGGTTTATGGCTGATACTTCTGATTTATGCTGGAGAGTTAACCAGGCAAGTGTCTGGATGCTTTCAGTCATATTGTGAACAAATCCTGACCTTTACAGAATGGTTTCTTCTCCTTAGTTTTTTTTTTTTTTTCCACTAAAGATTATTTGCACTCCTAAACCTCACCAAGCCCTTCCACCCTTTTTGTGCATAGACCTGTTGGCCACCCAGGCAGAGCCCCACAGGGCTGCAGGGGGGCGAGACAGGATCAGGTGTGCTCCATCCCTCTAACTCTTGGCCTCATTTCTCTATGGATCTGAATAGCTTTACAGGTAAAATGGGTATTCCCTGTCTGCGTGAGGTTAAGCTGTTCAGTGTGGGTGTGCAGATTACATCGCTCATTATTTGCATCTCACTTTCTCTCTCAGTCGGCCGTTTTTATCAGATCTATCGTGTCGGGCCATCATTTTAAAATTTGTAGCAATTACTTCTAGTTTCAAAGCAGAATTGTTTTAATAGTGATAATACATTGGACGGGTGGTGGGGGGTAGTTACTGTGGTCATTTTGGGAACAATTGAAGTACAATATCTCATGTAATGGGAACCCAATAGTGGTGTTAGTGGAATGTCGCCTACTTAAATAGACTGGCACACATCAGTCCCCACAAAGTTTTTTTTTGTGCAACACGAGACAGGGTGGCGTGGCACTTTACCAAATTGTTTCTTAAAATCTTTCACTGGAGCTGTCATTGAGGAGTATTGAGATAGTGAGATTCCCACAGAGGGCGGGCTATCAGGTGTCATGCTCATCAAGCTCAATTAGGTGGGAGGAAACCAAAGACAGATCACTGTGATGGTTCATTGTACAAGCTGGTGTAAGGGCATAACTCAAACATGCCTTTGACAGCCTCCTCATTTGTTCAGAGATGACCAAAGACAAGCCTGATTAGCTGTGTTACAAAGCAATTGCATGCTCATTACATGAGCAGTTGAGTGAGCCGATTGTAAGGGCCAGAAGGCCCGATCTGTCTTGACAGAAGTGAAGTGATTTAATTACAGTATGTTAGTCAAGTTGGGGAGAGAAAAGACACTCAATTCTTGAATTAAAATCTTAAAAAGAAAAACAACCTTTTATCACTTATGTGTAATACTACTTTGTATTACTTCCGAGTGTTTGTTTTCATTTGTCAAACAATCTATTACAGTGTGGATATTGTTAAATAATGTGGAAACCACTGTTATATGCATATATGTTTTATATTTTGGGGAATTGCAATAGCAGGCCAAATACTGGACAAACCACATGAATAATGGCAACAGTATATCTAAAATGAAATATATCATTTTATGTGACAAGGAGAACAGTCTTAAAGCGTCGCACCATGTGCCAAACAAGGACGGGCTGCAACTGAAAAGTTGAACAAGGGTCAAAAGGTCTCCGACACTGATTGAGTGACCAGTTGCTTGACATTACAGATATCCAAACAAAACTGATAACAGAATCGAATGAACACACCTGCTACACACTTTTCATTTCATCTCATTTCTTTATCAAAGTTGAGGCATGTGGCAAAGCTGCCAAGATAGGAAAAAGGTCCCCAACTGGCCACACGCTTTAAGTCTTAACCATTAGACTACCGAGGCGCCATGACGAGCTGGCACTTTCAGCAATATACTGGTTTTGTTAAACAATCCCAAGAAAGGTTTCAAGAACACCAGCATGCGTCTGAAATCTTTGCATTGCCTCTCCAGTCCAATTTTAGATCTTAATGAATCTTCAAGTTCAGAGTTCAAAACAGATTACCGTCCTCTTCATTCCATCTCGAAGGAACGATTAAATATCCCATTATACACACTTTAGGACTTGCATGGCAGCACTCCAAGAAGGATGGAAGCTATTTTAAAAGAAATGGTGACACTACTGCTTCCCAGGTATACCTTGTAAAACTGCAACAAACACTTGGCAGGAAGAGAGCACCAAACTTCATTGGTTTCGTCATTGGTGTAACCTGAATGCTCCCATTAACCAACATGAACTTTATCTGGCTGTTCTTTGACAGTAATCAAGTCGGTCCTGCCTAGTCATTTTAGCTCGGATAGATCATATGATATCCCTACAATTGTGCACTTCTGTGCTCAACAGGGACATGATCTTAAATACTACGATGGTGACTTAAGGCTCCTAAAGTAACTCCTGTCCTTTGGAGGAATGCGCGAGGCAGGTACCACAGCTTGAGTTTCATAAGCCGTGTGAAACATGTAATTATTATACAACCGTTTTTGAGTAAAAGTATTCGAGTTGTCATTTTGGTATTTGCATAGAAGCTGATCTTTGTCCCGTGTTCACTTGAGAATCAAGACTCATGATGCAGCACGGCTGCACACAGCATAGTTTGGTTGGGATCTCATGTTACCTCACCTCTTGCTCCACACAGACTGCACTTAACCATTATGGCTTAACTTTTTCCAACGTCCTTAAGCTTTAATAAAATTACTGTCAATATAGCTGCCATATAGGACATTAACAATTTGCAAGAAGGCTCTGCCCTGTTATTGTTTTCAGGTGGACGGAAGTAAGCTTTGATGTCAGAGTTGGACACCATCCGATCACTCAAAATATAGTGCTTCTCACATTAACACCACATTCCATGTCTGACAGCTTTACTCTGAAATGTCAATAATGATATGGTGAAACGACTGATCTGCCCACTAGCAAATGCGGAGCAAAGGATAGAGGAAGTTATTGACAGACATGGGTCTGCCTCAGCCTAATCTATTTTCCTTTACTATGCCAGCGTGGTTTGACTGAAAACGCACAGCAGATGTGAAGGTTTCGGTAGATATCAAAATGTTTACCAGTTGAAATAAACATGGCCTACTTTAGGCACTGGAGAGGCAGATTCCATTCTTCCAGTGAGCAGATAGGACACGCCATTCCGCCAATGGCTAAAATATACAGTTGTCAGAAAATATTAACTGATGAAACAGGGGCGAGGGGGAGTAGCAGTCACAGCAGAACGATTGGTCAGTTATCTAAAGCATTAATCTTCTCTGGGGCTTGTTTCAGAGCAGACATAATACAGAGGCATGCTGACTGGCTCGGCACTGGCCGCTGCCTGGGGCTGTCTGGCGGCTGTAAGGAGCTGCTGAGAGGAATAGTTTTATCTCTTCAGCGGAAATGCTGCACCATCTCAGCTGAGATGGGACTGAGATTGCGCTCGGCCCCTCTGAAGGTGGCGGTAGAAAAGGGGAGTCTCTGCATAAGTAGCTGATATGAGTGTTTTATTCCACAAATCGGCTTCCTTACTCGCGCTGTCAGTGAGATATGCTTTTGACTTGTGAAGACAAACTGCACCCTTAAGGAACCACAAATACAGAAGAGTGTGTTTGGTTTCCTGATGACTGCAGATAGTCTTGTCAGTGCCTAGGGCTAGACATTTACATCCTAGTAGTCGTGTTTCTTTAATGAATTGCAAGGGGAGTAACAGCCTGCCTTGAGGGGTGTGTGTGTTTTGGGTTTTTTTTTAACTTGTGATTAATAATATTCATCATCTTTCTGTGTTAGGTCTCTCTGTGCTGCTGTACATACCTACTACCTGGCATGTTCCTGTTGCCACCTCAACTGTTCCTATGTGCTGTTTAGCAACAAGATAGCTCTCCTCATGGACCTGCTTCTGCATCAGCTAACAGTAAGTTTATGCATCCCAGCACATGACCAATATAATATCATTTGTCAATCACAAACAAAGTTTGCCACAAGAATCAATATTTGTGTTTTCAATATTCAATATTTTAGTTTGTTAATTTCCGTAAATGTAAAAGAGATGCTATATGTTTAGAAACATGTACAAACGAAGCACTTCTACGCCACGCGTATGTTTTAGCCTTTTTTATTAAACCTTCCTTGTTTTCTTTAAATTCATCTGTTGATATACACTGCTTTAACCGCTGAGAAAACCCTGCCGTTATGCTGGTGTCAGTTCCTGCCACAGTGTTAATGAAAGACAGGGCAAGACACAAGCCAGCGGGTAACAAGCCATTGCCCAACCTCTCCACAGATGCCTCCTGACTGAGGGAATGTGAGAGCGCAGTCAGTCAGTCAGGCAGGCAGGCAGGCAGGCAGCATTGCGGCGACATGTCAGCCCATATCCTTCAGCACTCTGTAAGAAGGACTGTAAACATCAGCCCACTCCAAACATCTAACGGTGGCGGCTCGCTGGGGCCGCCTGCACTCACAACAGAGACAGGACAAGGCGCAGGCACAGGGTTGTGGTACATGCATGAACTCTACTGGGGCTTCCTTCTCCAGTGCCGAGTTCCAATCCAAAGCAGTCATATTTCCTTAGGGCACACAGGGAGAGGTTAGCCTGTATGCTTCAGTTTATATAAAACATATCCCAGCAGCTGCTCTGTTGACTGACATATCCAGCAGCACTGCAGGAGACAAACTATCTGTTCTCCATGTGTTCAATGTAAGATTAAAAATTGGGCTCAAAGTGATTCATGCTCCCGCACACCCTGCTTTAATAAGTTAGTGATTTAATTTACCATTCTGACAATAAAGTTTTCAAATTTCTTTGTATTTATTTTTGTGTCTCACTGTTTGACTGAGTGTGTATTCGTGTGCGTGTCTGTGTTCTGGTATGCGTGTGTGTGAGCAATAGAGAAAAGCAGAGGGGTGGGGGGTGCGCTGCCATATGAGCATGTACCCTTTTAATTAGATTTGTGGAGAATGTCGGTGGATTTACCTATGCTGTCAGCATTCACCCCAACCATTAGACCAAATGAGAAGGTTTTACCTTTGCGAGGTTCTCCACTAAACAGAGGCACTATATTTCAGATGGGGGACCCGTGCTCGTGTGTTTCACGAAGTTTGTCTGTGAATGCAAATGAGGGGAAAAAAATGCTGACTACACTGTCTTTCTTTCTACAGCCATTTTATTTGGACTTGTCAGCTTGTAGCTAATTCATAGCCCTTCTTTACTTGTTTACACCAGACTTTTGTCATTTGTGTGGCTTAAAAAATGCCTTACTTGCATACTCTTTTTATTGTGGCAATTACAAATCCGATTTCAATGTGCTAATTCGTGGTCTAAAGTTGTTGAATAGTAAATTAAACTATAATGTATCAACAATGTGGGAAAAGCCTCTTGCTAAATACAACATGCCATTTAACGTTACCTGCATTATTTAAATAACCATTTGTGCCCAATTGTGTCTAATGGTATTTGATGGTGCTGATTTCTAATGCAGCTTGTCAGCATCAGATTTATCAAACAATATGTATTATTTGCTCAAAGTACCTGTAGGCTACCATCTGTAAACATTATTTTCTTTCCTCTGTTCTTGCAGCTATATGTCCCAGATGAGGATAAATCCATTTTTGGGCGCAGTGTAAACAAACAGGTCTTTGAGGGTTTGACAACAGGCCTGCTGCAGACCATTGCTACCATCCTGGGATCTCTGTGGCCCCATATCTCCGACGCCGGACAAGTCGAAAAGACCTGGATTTCCTCCCCAGATGCCAAGGTCAAGAGCTCTGCCACAGAGTGCTTCAACACTCGCACACAAGACCTAATCAGGTATTTTCCTTCCGATGCTCTGCACTCCTCTCACACTGCTTCTTCGCCTCCTTCATGGCACCTCTTTTTCACATCTCATGACCTTTTTACCTCCTTTAGTACGTCCCTCCTCCGCTCCTCTTCACTGGGTTGAGAGTTGGTCAACCTCTGATTTCCTCAACAGCGTGCCTTATGTAAAGAATAAGCTGACAGACTATCAGATCTCTTGGAAGTAGTCCAACTGGTGTCTTGTTAGAATGGGAGTAGTGTGAGAATGAAGGGTGTATTCTGGCATCCTTCCAGCTTGTACTTTTTCCACACATTCAGCACCGCATTTGAAGTTAAATCAGTTTCTAGAGGAGGGGGGGGGCCACAAAGTAGCATAAACAAAGATCACTTCTAAAGCATTGAAAGGTCTCCTTGAATCGAGCTAGCTATGTGGGACCGGGCTGTAGGAGTCAGGGCTATGTTAAAGAAATGTGCGCTGTGAGGAAAGGCAGGCCCGGCCCGATGAAGCCTTGTGGAAGAGTGCAGTCGTTCCACTATCCCTCCCACAAGCCATGATTCATCTGAACGGAGCAGCTGCACAGGCCCACCACTCTCATCCACTGACCCAGTCGTAACCCTGGAGACAGGGGAGGGCCTGAGAAAAATGGTGTCGTCAGACTGGTAATCCTTAGTACGAGCACAAGATTTACCTCAACTGCCTTGTATAATGTATATTCTAGTGAGGAAGGACAAAAGATCAAAACAGTTTTAACTTTTCGCAACACTCTCCCATTATGCAAACCTATATATCACAGAGAGGAGATCGCCATTTCCTTTCCTCTCATTACCCGTTTCTCAGTTTAGCTTTTAGTGCTTTTAGTCCCCGTCATTGTCATAAACGTTTTCAAGTCATGCTCACATGAGGAGACACATCGAGTGGCAAGTTTCGACCACCAAGCAGGTTGTCAAACAGAGAGCAGGCACTGAACAAAACAGTCGACGTGAGGAAAGATCCTTTCGACCCAAGTAAAGCTGTGGAAGAGGATCAAGTCAAAACAATAGGACTCGGTTCAAGTGTCAGATGACCTGCAGTGGAGGTTGAAAATGGTCATAATCACCTGTTTTGAGAGGACTTCAATGAGTGACAGTTGTGACAAAAAAAGGTATTTGAAAGAAGTGATGAGACGAGGAACCGTGCTTTCACAGCGACCGCATCAGTTACTGGAAAGCCATGATTGGCAGATGTAGTGCTCCATTGATTTCCGTAAGCCATTGGTGCCTGAGCTGAGCCAGAAGGTCCAAGCATACCAGAGCTGTAAGAAGACAGCCTCAGGTCAGCAGACTGTCAAGGGCCCAGAGCTGGGCTGGCACAACAGCCCTCTAATGACACTATTAGCAGTGATTTGTGGCTGAAAGAGTACAGGGAACATGATCATGAGACCTGTCATTGGCAAAGACAAATTGGAGATATCACAGTAATAGCAGGGGGCGGAGGGCTTAGGTGAGGTATCCACTTTCAGTAGTGCAGTGGAAGTATGCACAGTAAAGGCCTTTGTTTGCCTGTGTGAGATGAGGGTTTTTTTTTTGTTTTTTTTTTTTCACAAAAAAAGTCTCCCATAGCCAATGTGTTTCAACATTTAGGGAAAATGTTATTAACCACTGCATGTTTTTGTTCTCTTCTTGTGTTTCTTCCAGCTACGTAGTGAACATGGGTTTGATTGACAAGCTCTACGGATGCTTCTTGTCGGTCCAAAGTCCTGTAGACGAGCACCCCAAGATGTCTGCTTTCCTCCAGCAGGCCTCAGCTCTGCTACACAGCATGTGCAAGCTGTGCTTTGTCGTAACCGGACGGTGAGCGTGTCTCTTACCTCTGTTACACATCTCTGTGATGTCTTGATCTCCCTCTGACAAACCACACACACACACCTTTCTCTGCATGTCTAATGACATGAGGCTGAGTCACTGTCAGTTCTTAAATGTCACAAGGATCCATAAAGATGGAGCTCATGGCTACTCAAACAAGGACTGAGACTCCTCTGCAATCAGCCAGCAGGTCGTTTCCTCCAACCACCTAGCTGGCTAAGCTGTCGTTACTGCAGATAGAGATAGGCATCTACTTGACCCAGCGCTCTGTCACTCACCATAAACCTTAGCCTGCAGCGTGGGGGGAGCCCACCCACGTGTGTTACACTGACCTCCACTTAAGAGAGGTTCAGTGGCGCCGCTGACAGAGGCTAAGCATACAGTCACACCAAGGGACATCGGTGTGACAAGTCCTCATTTAAGAAAAAACGCTGCCCCATTGTAGCAGGCACAAAAATGCTACGATGTCAGGAATTACAATCAAATTTGAACTGGAATAAGCTTGATCAAGGTATCAATAGAGCCATTATTCAATGAGAACTCCACCTCTCTGCAGTACATTACCCCAAGATCTTGGCATTACATTTTAAGTCTCCCACTGTGTCTTCCTTGCAAAGCTGCAAGATGCTACAGTACCAATGACCAGCTGCTGCACACCAGCACGGTACTATGTTTGCCACTGAATATCTGTGGGGGAAAAAAAAACATAGTGTCGGACTTTTGCAGGTTTAATGCGACCGGTGTTATGATCAATACAGCAGCCAACAAGCTCGGTTCTGCCAAGTATCTGTGTGTGTCATATACAAGAATGCTCACTGGGCTTGTAGAATATTTTGGCCATGCCAGTTGCTGTGTCAGGGGATTATGATGGCATTAGGAGGCTGTGTTCTTGCCTAGCAGCATATTTCACGCAGAGCCTGTTGGCTAACATCAAGTATCAGCATGCACCGCAGGTTCCATCCAGAGGTCACACACCCTCCATTCTACATGGCTGCAAATCATAGCGAGTGCTGCTGCGGTAGTCTTAAATTGTCTGTCTGCACCAGCCGGGGGTTAGTCTTCTGCATTGTGGCTGAAAAGACTTCCTAACGTGACTGCATTATTATTTGCAGTTTTTTCTGAATGTGTGGTCCAGTAGATGGGCACTGATAGGCACACATTCACATGAAAACAGGAAAATGTTTAAATTACCTGCACTAATGCAACGGAAAAAAAGGCTCAAAGTGAAAAATTGTACCTACGTACCTCCTCTTTCCAAACAGTATTGTCCTTGGCTTTGCTTTTCAAATGTGATGTTCAATGAAAGCATGATGTTACCAATGCCTTCAACAAACAGGGTGGCATCTTGTTGGAGCCAAACAAACATCTTCACCTTGAATCATGCCAGGTGGGCCTTGATTAAATGTGCCTAAGCACTCAGCACCTTGTCAGGCGGCTCAGTACAATCCACCTACTTAAAGTCACTGCCATGAGCTTCACGTCATGGCATTACTGTGTTTACTGTAGCTGAAGTGGGAGCGGAAGAGCAGATCGTGAATCTCAAAAAAAAAAGTTCAACTCTTGAGCTGGCAGTGAGTTTTACTAGTTATGTCAAAAAAATGAATGGAAGCTCCTTGTATGCAAAGAATAAAAGAAAAAACAGTTATTCTGTAAATGAACAGAAACACATGAAGATGAACTAAAGAGCAGCCGTGATCCAACATGTCAATATGTAACACATTTGAAACTTGGTGCTCTTCCACTCACTGCACTCAGTTAAGTCAGGCAATACAGCAGCACTATCTTAAGGGGAAGTCATCACTAAGCCCTTGTCTGGTGAGTAAATGTTGAAGTCGCCGAGGTCTAGACTAGACTGTTGTGTCAGTCTTGGGATGTCGCAGTGAATTTGACTTTTTTTCTTTTTTCTTCCCTCTCTTCCTCTCCAGCGCTCCGAGTATATTTGACAATAAACGCCAAGACCCGACTGGATTGACGGCCCTGCTGCAATCCACAGACCTGGTGGGAGTGGTGCACACCCTGTATTGTATCCTGCTGCACAGTTTCGTGCCAGAGTCTGCTTCCCAGAGTCAGGAACCCTACGGCCCCGGGGTCATCCAGGTGGCTTTGCAAGGCATCCGCTTCCTCAACAGTTTTGCCCTGCTTGACCTATCCGCCTTCCAGGTACAATATTTTCTGTTTTCACTTATCACAAATATAAAATCCCTGAAACATCTAGCAGATTTTGCTGCTGGTGACAGAAGTTTTTTGTTTGTTTGTTTGTTTTCTGTATTGCATATTTATTAGAATGACATTCACAGTACATGGTTTGTAGGCAGAATAGCTTTAACTGATCCTCTCTGGATTTAATAAATCTGTGTACACGATCAGACTGATGCTAGTTCCTTTTTGTTAAGAACCATTAGTAGAGGAGTTACTCTCCTCTGGACAAAGCTGACCTGTGGACATAAACACAGGTGCCCTTTGACCCCAGGTCAGTTGTTGGGGTTGACTGCAGCTCGGAGGGTCAACAGTTAGGATGGAGCGCGAGTGATTAGCACTGTATGCAGGGCCGTACATTACCCAGCCCGAGGAGGAGAGGGCGACAGCTTCACTGTGCCAAGTCACCACATAGACGGAAAGGCACGAGAGCAAGCGAGAACGCTGTTAATTATTTTAATGTCTTGTGGTAATTACTTTGAAGCAGCTTCCTCTCACTGACCCGCCACATACAGGCAACTCGAAACAGCTGGAAATGAAAGCATTTCACTGCCGGAGTTTTATGAACATTTTAAATAATGTTTCGTTTTCTAGCCGGGAGTTGTAATCACCTTGTGTTTCACATTACCTCACAGCACCGGCTAATATATGTTGTAGTGGATGATCAGTATTCAGGCCGTTAACTCACTCTGCTGCAGCATCAGCTCCCAATAATATGTTGCGAGAGGAATTTTCAAAAGGGTTCAGTGCAGTATAAATAACTGTGTTTTTCAGTGGTTGCATTTTTGGCAGAATACGCAGCATCAAATGTGTGATCCTTGAAAATAAATGCATAAAAAGGAACGCAATTTCACATTCAAACCAGAAATCCCCTTTTTCCTCTTCATGCAGCGGTTTTCCTGTTTGCCTTTTTTTTTTTTTTTTAAATCTGTATTTATTTATTGTTATACAACATTTGCTTTTGTTCTGTTTGACAGCTGCTTACATGGTTCACTGAGTTTAATCTGTTCCCTGCATGCATAAGTTATGAAGCCTGAAAAACTGCCTTTTTAGCTTCTCAGGTATTGCGTCTTAAGATGTCAAAATGCTAACACACCAAGACTTCAAGTGGAATAGTGATGATCTTACGGTGCTCGGTCACACTGACATGTTTACTAAATACTGTCTGCGAGCTGCTCCTAGCATCTCATTTCGAAGTTGGGATTGGGTTGTTTTATGGTGGGACCCCGCTTGAGTTGCTTATACTCTTACACAGTGTATGTTCCCCCTGAAACACATAATCTTTTATTACTTTGTATTGTTATTATATTAGCCCTTCGTTATCACAATAACAGGCAATTTATGCTTAATTCACTGTGAAACATACTAACATGTTTTGTCTGCGTCCTGTCAGTCTGTTCTAGGAGCTGAGGGCCTCTCTCTAGCTTTCCGACACATTGTCAGCTCCCTGCTCTGGTACTGTACCCAGCATTCCTCTGAAGAGCTGCTGCACGAAGTCATCATCTGCGTGGGGTACTTTACTGTTAATCACCCTGACAACCAGGTAAACCAGCTTGAACTTGCACTGACATATAAATTAAGTCATTCACTTACAATTGTTTTTGTCATTTTTAATATCTAATATATAATATTTTGTTTATTGTTTCATAAGTATTTACAATATAATAATTTATGATCAATTCCAAATCAATATTTGTGAACTTTTGTCAGGCTAAAAACAAAAATACAAAAAATCACAAATTACGTCAGCGAAAAATGTTTTTTTTTTTTTCATTTGATAAATTACTTTAACGCATTGGCTAACATTTCATGTAAGAAATGTTTGGAAACTGTGGTAACTGTCTATTTTAATTACTCATAACTCAAGCTGATGACAAATTGTTTATCCAATCAACAGTCCAAAATCCAAAGATATTCAATTTACCATCATATATGGAAAAGATGAGCAAGAATTTGTGGAGCTGGAATCAGAGAATATTTGGGCCTTTTCCTGGAAATATGAGTAATTATATAATATAGTATAATTGTATTATAGTAAATACATGTAATTCTTTATAAATATTGTTGCCTATGTACTTTGTGCCTACCAAGTCATCTATTAATCTACTTAACACATTTAACTGCTAATATTTTAATGGATACATTTTCTGTCCATCTACTAATTGTTTAATCGTTTCAGCACAAATTACATTGAAAGCTTTCAGTTGTGTCTGTTAAAAGATCCTGCTAATATCATCTTACTATTGTTCTGTTCATGTATTATTTGTTAGAAAAAGGGTGTAGTTTTGTAATTGTAACAAGCACCTGTTTAAAGATTCATGCCTTGGCACCTTTCTGCTTTTGGTCTGTGTGTCGTCTATTGTCCCACAGAGTGACCCATTGTTCCCTCCTGGTAAAGCAGAACAGTGTGCTGGCCTCGGTCTTACAACTACTTAGGGGGCTCTATGGAAGTGAGCAGGATGTGATGGAGCAGACCTGGCTGCTGTGTAATTGGCTGTCATGCGTGGCCCGTCTACCGGGCCCCTGATTAGCCATGCTACAGTTGGCTGGGCTTTGATTATATTAAGCCTGACCCACACAGGCAGCAGCCACAGCTTCGGTCTCAAACTCTCTGATATGTCATTTATGTACGCACGGTCGCAGTCAACCCCCATCACAGCTATTTATCGGCTGATTACTGATTCTAATTTGCCTGATTTTTTTTACTTCTTAATTAAAAGATCTTCCTCCAGTCTGTGGCCCTTCCCTTGCCTCTCAGCTCCTATCCAATTTAATTATTCTGATGTACAGAATTAGCATTTGTTGGTCATTGTAGAAACAATTTGCATATTATATTGAATAATTGAATTAGGACTGACGATTAAATTAAGCGGGTGACAGACGATTTGTCTTTGTACACTCACAGCACGTTAACAGAGCAGCCATGCTTGACTGTATTTATGGAGAAAAAAAACATTTGCAAAAAAAAAAAAAAAATCCCCTTACCTTGCTTTTGGGTTCAGGATTTAATTTCTAAAAAGAAAATTATATTCAAGTATAGATTGTTGGGAAACAAGATCCCACACAACCTCCACACACAGTTGATGTTTGCCAGTGGTCCACTTCCTGGAATGCGTCCATTCAGTTCTGCACCAAGATGGATGCCGTTAAGGAGAATATTTAGAGCAGCTTGAGCTTTTCTCAAACTAATGTAAGCATTGGCAGAACACAAAAGCGTCCCGACCCGAGGCCTGTGCGGTCGCCGAGACTGCTGATTCACTGTCGGCACACCAGCTTTTGTTTATATATATGCTCTAGAAATAAGGCTGCTCATAAAAAGCAGAACTTTGAAGCAGCGCTATATGTAGTGATGTATTCCCTCTGCTCCGGGGCCATGAATAATTTACCTTGTCACACAAAAAGCCATTGGGAGAGTGACATATGTAGGCTTGTGTGTTTTTCAAGTGTGCCTCTGCTCATGGGGGCCACCGAGCCATGTAGCCATATGTTTCATTGTCTGTCGGGTGCGTCCAAAGAGACCTTTTGGACAAAAAAGCAGAACAAATGACACCTATTTTTTTTTGTAACTGACAGCTGTACTTCCTCTTTCCCTGAAGAGATATGTTATCCCGATAATCTCCTTGTCTTTTGAATACAGTGATTCATTGGTGAATCATCCACGGCGATGATCTGTTGAATCTTTGAGCTGACGGGACTGTAATTGTAAACTGTTGACATGTTAACCCACCTGATTCCTGCTCACTTTTTTAGAAAGACGCAAGCAATCTGAGAGTGTGGAAACCTTAAGAAAACTTTGCTCTTTCTTTCTAGTCCATGGAAAAATGGCCACACACACGCAAAGAAGAGTGAGCTTCACACGCAAACACACAAACGCTGTTGCCCCCCACGACACATATACACACAGAAGCAGTTTCAGGTGGCGTATGGACATTTTTATAAATGTAATGGGATCGTTTTCCCTGCATTGGCTCCTAAGAGGACCTGACTCCTCTGTGCTTATATTTCCTAAACTGTTTTCTTTTTTACCAGTAAGCATTACATGAGCTATGTATCGTCTCTTACACTCAATATCCCACACACATTTCCAGAGCTCAGCGTTATCTATGCGGTCATTCCTCTTCTTCCCATTCTCTACGAGGGCGTTTCCTCTGCCCTGCAGGCCCAAGCCAAGCTTTAGGCCTGTAATTCCTGTTAACCTGATGTTGAAACGCTCCCTTCAGCAGTCCATTACTGCCAAGACAACCAGGCCCTCGCTGCCTGCAGGGTAAGTGTAGCTCATGCAGACCATAGGGAGCCAGCGCCGGGGAATGCACACTCTGTATCACCCAGCAGAGTAAACAGAGGCAGAGAAACGCAGACAGACACACTCTCTGCTGACTGGCAGGAGAGGGCCTTATTGTTAGCTCGGTAGATGATTTACACCCTGCTTCAAGGGTGAATGCCGGTCCAACTGACTTTAAGTGAAGCCGAGGACATTTTTATCCTTGCAAACCTTTCAGTGAGGAGTTTCCATTTGTCTGTAACACTGTTGTCAGGTTAGTTTCACAGCAGAATTATCAGCGAGTAGGATCTGCCATGGAATGACACCGTCAGCTCATAGAGATAAATGAAGAGTTATTAAGCTTCATTGTGTAAACAGTAGATTTTTATGGGATTTTAAAATGACCGAGAATTGCCTTAAAAGTCAAGTTGGAGTGTCTATGTCAATGTCTGCGTTGCTAGCAACCAATTGTCCAAAGGTAATTTACAGAGCGTCCCTGCGCTTGTCTTAATAAGTCATTGTAAATGTTGTAAAGAAGCACTAAACAGTTCTTTGACTAACTTTGCTTTGTGGTGTCTGCTGTGCTGCTCGCCTTATCAGCGAGACAGTTCCACTCTGATGGATCTGGTTTATATTGTGGATTCAAGTGTCAGATATATGGCCCTGCTCTGGTTCCTCCTGAGGTGTTCATGCTGTCTAGACACTACGAATGGAGGTTCCTCTGCGCAAGATTGTCACTTTAAATGTTTAGAATAGATTTGTGCCAGTAGATCTTAATAACTTTTTCTTTTTTTTTTTTGGCCTCATGCAGCAGTCCTGCAGCCTCGTGCACATGGGCTATTTGGGAAATGTGCTGGATATATGTATGGCTGGGTGATGACAGTCCCTTCTTTCTCTTCTCGGTTTTCGAATTTGCTTAACTCTGGTTTCCGCTGCTGTTTTTCCCGGGGATTTGTTTGCGTTTCAGAACATTAACTTTACACACTCTTTGTTGTCATTGTGGACAGTGAGGAAGTTATGTAATGGAAGCGTCATAAAACCCAGCACTGTTTGAAAATGCCAGGTCTCTGAACTTAAGAAAGAACAGAGCAGCCAAGACACTTGAGTTTTTACAGGGTCTGTGTTATACGTGGGCCAGATGCGTGGGTTCAGATGCTTGTTGTTAGTTTTATGATGTCAGGCTTTGAGCTGCAGATACTTCAGCTGAGCTGGGAGAAGTAACTCTACGGCATAATCTCTGGTTGGAAACCATTTCGGGCTCTGGTGTTGCTCCTCACCTGGTAGAGGCGTGGAAAGTTGGCCAGGGACCCGGCTTCTTTGTTACCTCCAGACTTTTGCTGCCACCAGGCTTTGTTTTATGTCTTTCTGCGTCAGGCACTTGAGGGTGGACAATTTGTTTAGGCAGCTGAAGATGGAACTGTGCGTAGTGCGGGATTATGAGATCGCTGGGTGATTTGTGGGTTGGATCTTCTCAGAGCCCCAGCTCAAACATCCAACACTTGCTATAGTGTTAAATTATGATGCCTACACCATAAATGTTCTGGATTAAAACACAAGAATGAATCTTTAGCTTTTTCAGAATCATGGTTTTGGCTTTCTAATGAGTTCAGCCGCATAAATTTATGACCCTCCTCCCCATTTCCAGTTTGTCTTTGGGCTGTGTTGCAATATAAGATAAATGTGATGGTGTAGGATTTAGTGGAGAGTAGCATAAAAATACTAAAACTGCATGTACTGAAAATAAGCAGCTCGACTTTTGAAAACAACCAGAGCTTGCCTTTTTTTTTCCCCCTTCCTTCAGCGGATGAATTTGTCCAATGAGTCCCACATTCCTTTCTGTAAAACACTTATTGAGTCAGTGAAACTGTGGGGATTTTGTTCTCCCACTGTTACGCACACATACTCACAGAAAACCTGTAATGTATTCAAGACTATTCTTGAATACAGTCCGTAGTAAAAACACACCGGGGCAGAAATTACTTCAAAATTCAGCTTCAAAAATTTCCGCTTACATTTCAGGTTGACAAATTCAGAGCTCTTCACATTTTGAAGTATTTGTAATGCACAGAGTTCAGATTGTTTGACCTGTCCATATGGTTTCTTTAAACAAATAATAGTAGGAAATGGCACTGTTCTGTGTCCCTTTTGAACGCCGCTGTAGAGGGCAGCTCTGAGAAGCTTCACCTTGAACTGATAAAAGCGGTGAATTATCGCTTTGTTTATCCCGCTGCTCAAACTTGGAGTGCATTATCAAAGGAAAAGCCAATGGAAGAGTATTAGAGAGTGTATTTTTAAAAAACTTGTAAATCTGGTGAATTTATGTCACCATGTCTTGGGGACCTCACCTTGCCCTTCTGGTTTCCATTGGCATTGAGCCCCCTAGTCCCGTAGACTGACTGTAAAGCATTGCAGTGTGTGGGGGGATTTCAGCCAGGATTTAGCATGCTGACCCTGTGGCTCTCAGAGGGGTGCTGATGGTCTTCACAGGCTCAGGGGAGATGACCAGAGCATTAGGCCCTGGACCCCTTGCTTTGCAGCAGTCCACTTTCTAATCAAATGAGGCTGGGAGTGATTTGGTTGTAATACCGGTGGCCCGGATGCGATGGTGTGTGATTGACGGGCTGTGATGGAGAGCAGGATGTTGGCGGGGTGAAAATACCATTAATGTTATTGCTCATTTCTCAAAGTGGGGGTGACCACACTGTCGGTGGAGGTTTGCTCACCCTGCCTTTCACCCGCCACCCCACCCTTTCATACCCTTGTTGCACTATGAATGCCCTCTCAACCGGAGCGTCACTCCTGCAGGGAAGTAACAAACATTTGCATTCATTCTGTACTTGAGTGTTAAGGTCCAGTGTGTAAAATTTAGGCATCTAGTGGTAAAGTTTCAGATTGCAACCGCCTGAAAACCCATCACCTTTCCCTCTCAATTCAAGCATGACGGAGAATCTACAGTGGCCGTGAAACTTGTGAAGGTCATATGTAGATCCAGAGTTACATTTGTCCATTCATGGCTACTGTAGAAACATGGCAGTTCAACATGGCAGACTCTGAGAAAGAGGATCCGCTCCCTCTGTAGATATAAAAGTCTCATTCTAAGGTAACAAAAAAAATATTTTCAGGTGATTTAAATACTAATAAAAACAGAGTTGTGAAGATTAGATTCCATTTCTGTCACTTAAATGTTACACACTGGACCTTTTTAAAAGAGCTTAACACAAAGCTTGAAAGTTTTAACCGCTGATAATGACATCAGGTCACATTTCTCATTTCCCTCTTACGTTACAGCGGCTCTGCTATTACGGTTGGTACAAAGAAAGAACAAAACATCCCATCATTTTGTTTTATTGCTCATAATTGCGTGGTGGGAGGCTGTGCCCCACAGGTCTCCTCCTAATGGCTGTTTGTGTGTTGTTTTAGTGGCAGATTTACATGTGGGAGAGGCACAAGGGCGGTGATTTACAACCAGTCAATGCCACTGACTGGCCGCCTGACTGACTCAGTGACTGACTGGCCCCCGCTTCCCCATGTGTGTGTTCCAGGTGATAGTGCAGTCTGGCCGCCAGCCCAGCGTGCTGCAGAAACTGTGTCAGCTGCCCTTCCAGTACTTCAGCCACCCGCGCCTCATCAGAGTGCTCTTCCCTTCCCTTATCTCGGCCTGCTACAACAACCCCCAAAACAAGGTCATCCTGCAGCAGGAGATGAGCTGTGTGCTGCTAGCTACATTCATTCAGGTAAACATGGGGACACTGGCACACACGCATCGTTCAGTTTGGATATAAATACATCATTATCTTACACACAGATCTAAACTGAAATAAATCAGTGAAAACGTCGAAGCTAAACAAAAATGTTTGGGAGTAGTGCTTAAAAAAAAAAAAAAAAAAACAGGTGATAAAAAGAGGTGTGAAACTCGATACAAATAATTAAAAACACCTCTTAGCCCTCTTGTGCCTCTAATTAAAATAGTCTGTCACATGAGAAAGAACCCTCTTCCTCTACGCATTGGCTGATTAACAATTGCTCATCTGGGCCCCGGTGAACCTGTAACAGGAAGGCTTTTACAAAGATAAATTACTTCCTTCATAGTGGATTTACCTGCCACTGGTTCAACTCCCAGTAAACCGCCTGTCTCCTTCATCTTCCTCTTGACAAACCCGCCCCTCACCACTCTGAAACCACCACTGTTTAGACACCGATTAACTTGCATTCAAAAGGGGAGACAAGCTATTGTCATTTCTTTCAAACAAAGTAATAATGCATGGTGTCTTGCCCCGCTGCCCTCATTGTTGAGTTAACCTCTAGAACATTCTTCAGAGGGAAACAATTTGATGCAAGGTGGTTGTTTATTGGACGTTATACAAAAAAAAAAAAAGTGTTTGATTAGTAGATTACGAGGTAGTAGCTACTTTAACTTTTGTTTTAATATTTTAAATTGTTTTGTTTTGTTTGAATTAATCTTAGATAAGAAAATTCAGATTGCACACACATAACGCTGTTGTTATAGTATGCACTAATACTCTTAATTCCCCCTAGGACTGCGCGGCAAATGAGAAAGAATCAGAAAACAAAACAAAGCAAACAAGTAAGTTATTAATTGGATTGATTGCACTGATTTCATACTTTTAAATCTATAAAGATATTTCAATGGTTTAAAAAGTTGTAGCTGTTTATGATGTGTAGCTTCTTCAGTTGATTAGAGTATTTTAATTATTTTTTGTACTGTAGTATCAGCATGTAACGATTTGTTGTTTTTAAGAATTTTAAGGGGGAAAAAAAATATTTGTTGGACACCCGATATAACAAACTTGTTCTTTTCTGTCTGTGCAAAGTTTCCCAGCCGCTGGATTACTGCGAGCTGTCGAACCGCTTTCCAAGCGATCAGTGGGACGCAGCGCTGAAGTTTTTTCTCAAGAAGCAGGAAGAGTGACGGAGTTGCACACTGTCAGATACAGAATGGATAACGCACAGTATAAACACAACAAGAGACTGATATGTGGAGTTGTTTCTGGATTTGTTGTTTGTTTGTTTGTTTTTTTCCCCATTTATCCTGACTTTAAGTCTGCACACAAGTAAATAATGTTCCTCAAACTTTGTCACACGTAAAGGTTATGAAGACTTGTACTGTGTCGGTTCAGCTGTTTTGATTTTTTTTTTTTTAGAAATCAGATTGATGTTTATGGAGGAATTTGCACAAGATGTCTTGTTTGTACATTGTAGTTAGAACACATGCACAACTATTCCATTTACTGTCTAAACAAGCCATTTGTTTCTCTTTTTGTTTCTGTTGTAGATAGAAATGGATCCATTTTCAGTGCAGTGAAACGTTTACTTATACTGTAATTTATAATTTGCCAAACGTTTTTTTTTTCATCAGCACTGTTTGTGTTAATTTATTGCATTTTTTTTTCCTTCTCATTTTTAAATGTGAATTACCAGAATGTTCTCTAGTCTACATAATGCCAGTTACATGACCTGCCTTGATTGCAAATATGTGTTGAGAGTTCTATTTTTCATGTTCACATCTTTTTCTTTTCTTTTTTTCTCTCGGTTAGGAGCCACTTATAAATTAATATAATTTATTGAGTTATTCACTTATTGAATATTAAAAATACATACGGTTATGTGTTGTTCTGTGGTTTTATTCTGTTTTGACAGAAAATAGTGATAATCTGAGTGTGACTTAACAAATATCAACACTTCTGCTGTGGTTTGCCTTTGTGATGAGTCTTTTTATCAGTTAGATCCTCATGAGCTCAGATAATGAAGACATCCTCTCAAAGAAATGTGAATACACAGACATCTGTAATAAAAACAGTGTGCTGAAAAATATTTAAAAGAAGGTTTGAATCTACCACCAATCATCACCAATGTGTGTGACAGGCAACCTGCTGCATGTTCAGGCTGCATTTAGGAAAAAAGGAAAATTTTGTCTAGAAAAACAGCTTCACAAAACTTCCCTTTGCATTTTTCCACAGTGTGAAACTGGAGTGATTTATTCAGCCTGTCCAAAGTTTAGTTGCAGGCAGCGATGACGTTGAAATCTTGGAGCTTTTAAAGTCTTCTGTGCCAGGATTCACTAAAATATCTCCTTTTCAAATTCAGATTTTGAAATGAATAGTGAGCCTATCAAATGTCATTAGATAGCCCTATCTTTAGTTTCTCTCTCAACATTTTCTTCTTAAATTTATTGTTGCCACTGTTGTACTATTGCACACAGTTTACAGACTTAGTCTATCAGCACGTCTTAAAGCCTTAACAGGATTTCTGAATTTCAACGAGACTCCCATTTCCTCCTGCACTGATAAAAAACCGATCCTCCCCAACAAATTGTTGAGGTGTAGTGTGTCAGTCCCGGCTTGACCTGCATGCTCTCTTTGTCCAGCGGCTATTTGCCGTTCAGGATTCCTACTGGAATGAAAATAAACTCAAGACACGCCAGGATGCGTCCGCAGGCTGGGAGTCCAGTCAGCGCTGCGCGGCTGCGCGTTTTGTTTTGAGTCCATTCAGTGTGTCCTTTGGAGATGATGCCAGATGCAGATAAGCGGCCGCCGCTGCCTGTCCTCTGTCTAGACTTGTAACCATGGGCCTCAGGTCGGTATGGTGCTATGACATTTGTCTAAAGGAGACTGTTTTTTTATCGTTTTATCACCGATGGGAACAAAACATTACGCAAAATTTGCTGTATATTTATAGGCCCAGGCTATTTGGACATCATTCAAAAAAAAAAAAAAAAAAAAAAAACATCATGAAGAGGCCTCAGCTCGTCGTCTCGTTGGACCAAGGATCACTGATGCTTTGCTCAGAAATTGAACAGGCCCTATTATAAGCAGAAGTTTACAGCTTCACCAAAAAAAAAAAAACTGCACAACTAAACATTTGCAACACTTAAATATAAAATTTCTGATTGATTGCCCAAACGTGTGTATTTATGCATTTATTTGTATAGGTTTTTTTTTTTACTGAATTAACCCTTTTTGAAGTGTAAACAAGGGAGCTCCTCTAGCTCTGTCCTCCATTCAAAACAGTGTCAGGCATTATAAGCAGCAGATGCGTTTCCATTCCCCTTAAAAAACTGATTTATTTTGCCGACTATGATTTTTTTTTTTAAATCCTCTGAAAGTTTATGGAACAAATGGATTTTTGCATGCAATAATCAGTTAGAACTATGTTTTTTTTTTTATTGATAAGATCGGCTATGTCTGTCCTCATAATAAATAATAATAACTTATTTTCTGGAGAAAACGCCAACAATGCGCATCTCATCATCTGTTTCATTCATTTACAAGAGTCGATATTGAAACTTACAAATCATGCACATCTACACAGTTTGTACTTGTGGGTTTTCCTGATAAACATACTGTAAGCGTTAACGTTCAGGCGTCCAGTACAGGCTGTTTCAATCCCATAACATATTCACCAAGTTCAGGCCCAGTTCAGGCATTGGCATCATGGTAGGAAGAGAGTAAAAGCCCGTCAACAGCTGTTTGTCCTGCTGAGGTGTCCTTGAGCAAGGCAGCTAAAATGCCTATAGATGTAAAGGAAACAGTCAGACCTATAATCCTCCAGTCGACACCTGAATGTATCCTCATAATCCATCCTGGTCCTTTTTTTTTTGTTCGTTTATTCTTCATTGAATGTCACTTGAGGTCTCTGCGCGTCCCTGCAGAGGACGCGGGTGCGCGCACGGCCTATAGGAAAAGGGGAAAGGTGGAGGTGGAGGTGGTGGTGTTGGTGGGGAGGGAGTCAAGCTTTGACCTCGAGGCTTCTTCTTCTTCTACTTCTTCTTCTTCACGTGTCGATGGGACTCGGCACCATGCTGTTCGGTGTGTCCGGTAACTGAGACGACAGAGAGGTCACATCACTGCCCGATGAGTTACCCAGAGAGCCGGATTCAGAGAAAGACACCTGTCGGAGGACACGGAGGAAGTCAAGATCAACAAGACATATAGAAAAACAGGTCATTCATTGTGTCTGTGTCTGCTGCTGACATTATGAACACCCTGTTAGAGAGATGTCAATATATAAATATGCGTATTATGACCATGCTGTAATGTCAGGAGTATGTGAGCTCCAGATGGATGTGGAAATACTATTGATATTAGGCCCATCTATTAAAAACACATGAAAACATATGACTTTATCAGTCTTGTAAATCTCACGAGAGCCCATCAGCATATCAAGTGACTCCACGTGGGGGCCTGCGCACGGTTGTGAAAGAGTTTGGCACAAGAAGCAGCTTGTTTGCACTTGAACCTTTTTGGAAATGTAACGCGTCACTATCATTTGAATCAGGGTTTAAGATTAAACTTTGTGATTACCAAATGGAACAATCGTGTCAGTGTTTTTTGACTGAATAAACAACACCACCATCACAAAACTGTTGACCATCATCAGCTGTGTGTATCTGAATTATTCTCTGTTATGAATGAAACTGAATAAATCATTCTCTTTCTCTATTTCCTTCCATTTATATTATTTTAAATGGCCTTTAATTTATTTTGGATATAATTGACTTTATGTAATCATACCAGTTGTTGGAAGGCGGGCTGGTCCAGGTCGCTCTGCAGGGCGAAGTCGCTGAGGGTTTTCCACGGTGGTTGGTAGGTTTGCACCTCCACAGGATTCCCTTGCACAGTGTTGTCGTGCCGGATTGGACTGCCTGCCACCAGAGCTGTGCCTGTCAGGCCCTGCAGATTCTGCATGAGCAATGAACATAAAAACATTCAGTTCGTCCAAAAACAGCCCAGGGATTTATTCTGCATTTAGGGTAGAATCACTTCAGGATAAAAAGGATATTTCTGCTCTTTAGCCTCATGATTGGATGAATGATGATGCTCAGATAAAAAAAAAAAAAATCCATTATGAGGGAACCAATATCCAATTTTGCGCGATGACAGACAAAACAAATACAGAAAAGGACTGAACTTTATGATCAAACCACTAATCTGTAAATAAATGCACTATAAACGTATACGAGCCTGTAAAAACAGCCCAAACCTAATTCTGTAAATGTTGGATAATTAAATATATAAATAAATAAAATTGCTAATTAAATTCAATAATTCAATTTACAATTATTTTCTTTATATTCTGTTTTTTTTTAAATAGACCATTTGTCTTTTCAAAATAAAAGAAAGAAGCAGTTGTTAATGGCGTTAAAAAGATTCATGTTACTACAGTTTCTTTAAAAAGCTGCGTAAAGAATCATTACATATTTTTGAATTATGCACAATTATGTCTAAATGATGTTTATTTTATGTTTTAACCGCATTTTAAATATCAATCTAAATCTGTTTTTTCCTTGACATTATTGACATTTAATTATTTATCATTTTCAGAGGTGTGGCAGCAGCAGTGCACATGAACATTAGTTATTCCATTTTTAAATCATAAGAGGAGTTAATCACATGCATCATAAACTTGTGTACCAATTAAAACATATTCCTAATAAGCCCACGATGCATTTTCTGTATCTTATAATAACCTTATGACAGGAGAACATAATGAACTCACTGTTTTGTCGCTGTGTTGTTGTTGCTGAAGCTGCTTCATCAGGATGGACCTCTTCTTGTCTTTGCAGCGTTTGTTCTGAAACCAGACGCGGATCACCCTGGGGCTCAGGCCGGTCATCTCCACCAGCTGCTCCTTCATCAGAGCGTCCGGTCTCGGGTTGGCGTTGTAGCAGGTCCGCAGGGTGTGGAGCTGCTTCTCGTTCAGCACCGTTCGGACTCGGGTGGTCTTCTCGGACTGTTTGTGGACGTGATTCCGGTGATGAGGAGGATGCCGGACCGAAACTGTGTCTGAGGAGATGGAACAAAAAAAAAATCAACAAGAAATCAATCAATCAATAAATAAATACACATTTTACGTTAAAGTTATAGCAGGTAAATACAATTGAAATGAAAGAAACAGAAACTCTTTGGATTTATAATTATGACTCTGTGCAATTTCTGAAAATATTAGGCTATAGAAATGCCAAATATTACTGTAAGGTCACTACATCCATGTAGTGCCAAAGACACGTAAAAACTTTTGATTTCATTCATTCATTCATTTTTATTTTAATATTATAATATTTAACATTCTATGTTTAATATACAGAGTAGGCCTAAGCATCTATATGAACAGAATATATTATTATTATTTAGTCGACTTTGTTCAAATATAATAATAATAATAATAATAATAATAATAATAATAATAATAATAATCCTGAGATGTGCAGCGGTCTGGTGTGAATGTTCCCCGGGCTCAGCGGGCTCCCTGCAGAGCTCCTCTCCACGAGCAAGCCGTGATCCGCCCGGCACAGCAGCTCGTCATCCCGCAGAGAGAACTCGTCCCCCGGCAGGAGGTGTCGGCTACAAACCGAGCACCTAAAACACTCCATGTGATACACGTTTTCCCGAGCTCTCATCACCAGGTCGCTGCTGCAGAAGCCCATGTTGCACTTTGCACATTTGATGCCAAATAACCTGGAAAAGGGGGGAGCAGAGAGGCGTGTTGGTCTCATGCAGAAAAGTTCTTGAATTAAAAAAAAAAAAAAAGTGATGTGCAAATAAAAAAGAGCTGGTGTCATGATGACAGGAAAATACAAACAAAGCTGAAGTGTGCGACACAAATCTGATTCAGTTCATGATGCACACTTGTGCGCACTTTCATTTACACACATTTGCCATTCAAATGGGCCGTATCATCCCGTGAATATCATTTCATTTAATCCTAGTTCCCCCCTTTTATAGTCCATCCATCATTTTCTTTTTATGTCCAGCACATGGCCTCTAAAATGTAGGAATGTATCCTGCAAACTCTGGCGAACGCCTACCTTGCATAATCTCTTTTACAGTAAGTCTTTCCGTCTCGGACGAAGCAAGTGCACGTCTCGTCCAGGTACTGACTGCACTCTGCACACTTGAGACAGGCTGCATGCCACTCCAGGTCCGGGGAGACTCTCAGGATGTACTGGTCGTGTATCTGACTTCCACAGCCCACACACATTGCGATTCCCGACTTCTCTGCGTGAGGGGGGTGAATGCATTAATGCAACACTGTGTGGCCTCTTTTAATCCCCATGACATCCCTGTTAAACCCCCTTTACGCCGTCACCTGAAGGAGAGAAACTGTTGTGCACGTATCACAACAAACATGTAGGTCTTTCCAAGAATATTACTGAATTATTATAATGAGGCCACAGGAGCTAAAAATATCACCAAGTAACCCACGGCATGGGTCACTTTGAGCGCACGATCACCATAGTTGCAATATAAGTTTATAAAAGGATATTATCTTAATATTAGAGTGCTTTTTCGTTTCCATTGCTTGGTTACAGTTTTCGTTTAATCTACAAACCTCGAAATGAACGATTAATCATCAGCTTTCAGAGACTACACGCCGGTTAGTTACATAAAATAAGAAGCAAAAAAGAAAGAAAGAAAAAAAACCCCAACAACTTACTTAACAAGAGGCAACTTACTTTTTGAATGATCCCCCATATCATCCAAGAAAGAAGTATTGAGCAGGATATCCACCATACAGGAGAAATAACCCAGTGCAAGCCGATAGACGGAGGAGAGGAGCGGCAGAAGAGACCGTCCCGTCCCTGGCTGGGTGATAAACTTGTATTCCTCCACCGAGAGGTGGAGAGAAAACAAAGATCCTCGACCAGTGACGTCTGCAAACCTGGACCTCTGTGGGTCCGGCAAGAGGGTGCCATGCAAATCTCCTCCAGGACCCCCGCTCTGTTTTTTCCCCTCCTCTCTGACTGTGAGAGTTTTTTTTAATTATTATTGTTATTATCATCGTTTTGTCTGCAGATGTCTTATTCCAAAGTGAAATCAGTTTTCTGTGTTAACTCACAGCACAATTACTGTGTGATATCAAGTCTGACTTTAGATATTATTGTTATTTCCTTTGGTATCACATTCCATTATTACTTGTCTTTGGGCTCAAAATACTCACAACATGTGTTTATTGTAACTTATCCATGTCAACACCTTATATTACTGTGCTATCTGCTTTTCATAGTGTTTTTTCTGTGGGATTATCTTTTAGTAAATATATCATATTACAGATGGATTCCTCTAAACACAGTGTTGCAAATGTAAACAAAAAAAAGGTTAATATCACTGTAATCATTTTGTTACGTAACTGATCAAATTCTTTCTTTCTTTCTTTCTTTCTTTCTTTCTTTCTTTCTTTCTTTCTTTCTTTCTTTCTTCTTCTTATTCTTCTTATTCTTAATATTATTACTATTATTATTATTACAGTAATAAGAGTTATTGTTTATTGTAAACCAATGTTTTCTGTTTTCTTTTTATTGAATTAACCATCATTTCTCACCTTACTGTAGAGAGCCCTCTACTGGATGAAATATTATATAGAGTTCTTGGATTCATAGAGCGATCAATAAGATGTGTATGAGATCCACTGATGCGTACATCTGACGAAAATAAATGAATGCAGTAAAAATGGAGGATCCCATGGATAAGTCGTTATTGTTTCAAATCTTGTTTCACATACGCTACATCCTTAAAGCTATGCAAGATGAGATGCAGATATTATTACATAACTTACACGTCGTTTATTTATTATTAATTTATTCATAAAGGCAAATGGACTAATCTGCAGAAATCTATAACTCTCTCTCTCTCTCTCTCTCTCTCTCTCTCTCTCTCTCATTCAACATATAGGAATATTCTGTCAAGGGAAACTTTATATCATTTCCGATTGGATTGTTCCAACCATTTGTAATCTATGTCATATATTAATCACATGATATTTGTGAAATCTAATAATGTTCTTTGGTCCGTATGCAAACGCCTACTTGTTTTCGTTTTACAGAGTTACAGCTGTACTAAAATTAAGAAAATTTGCTGAAGAGCAGCAGGACCTATATGTTGTTTGAAGTCGTACTGCTTTATTTAGTCTCTGAGGGAGAAACTAAACAACATTTCTATTACAGCCTGGAAAAACCTGAATCAATGAATCATGAGGTATATATGTACCTTATCAGCATAAAGCGCCAAGACATTGTTAAAATGAGTAGATTATTAGTATTTGTAGATCACATTGACACTTGATCTTATATTAATATGTTATTTTTTATTGATGATATACACACACAGTATTGACATATGTTACATGATACACACAGACACACAGACACACAAACACACATGCAAACAGACAGACAGACAGACAGACAGACAGACAGACAGACAGATAGATAGATAGATAGATAGATAGACGGATAAATAGATAGATAGATAGATAGATAGATAGATAGATTATACTTAATATGAATTGCATATTATTATTTCAATCCTATTTATCAATTATATTATTTGTGATGCTTTGTGAGGCAATATTGTTTTTTGTTCTACTTTCATGCCAATAAAGCACAATTGAATTGAACTGACAGATAGATAGATAGATAGATAGATAGATAGATAGATAGATAGACAGACAGACAGACAGATAGATGTAGTGTGACAGGAAGTTGTCTTTCTCCGGTAAGTCTCGCGAGATCTCGTGCAGACGTCAGACGACCTTTGGCACAGTCTCTGCAGCACCGAGGAGCTCACGGAGGGTCCAAGATGAACAGAGCTTTGAACAGAACAAGTCTGAAACAACTGGTAAGACTGCAACAACAACAACAACAACAACAACAACAACAACACGTGTATTTATCTGTTAGGTTCGCCAGACGAGGAGCACAAACAAACAAAACAAACGTAGGTCAGCGGACTTGTTTTCTGCAGCTGCTCCGAGCTAGCTGGCTATCAAGCTAAAGCAAGTGGAGCTCATGTGGCGAAGCTGCTGCAGCTTCACTGACCGACTGACAGCGTCTGCTGACTCGTACTGACTTCATGTGTCGTGATGTAACGAGAATATGAGTCAGAAGTTTGATGTCTGAGTCCGAGCTGGTGCGAGCAGGTGTTAGCACAGTTAGCTTAGCAGAAATCTTCAACTCGTCATTGACGTGACACCGAAATGTCACCTGTCTGCATCTCACGTGGATGTAACAGGTGAACGAGCAGCACGCTGCGTGTCCAGGTCTCTTGACTTGATGTGAATGACCTTGATGAGCTGGCAGTGTTCAGTCAGGTCCAGATGAGGCTGGTATGATCCTGTTTGACTCTGACAGATCCTGATCCATCTGTTTCAAAGCTGTGCTGTCACCCTCCTGTTCACTTTTAATACTCATATCCACAAATCTTTTAAGTCCTTTCAATTCACTGATCGCTTTTTTTAATGTGAATGTATCAGTGAAGTCATGCTCTCACTTGTAAATATTGATACATGTCCTCTCTCCGTCTCTCTCTCTGACAGACTGGTCTCCTCCAAAGGTTTCAAAGCACCTTGGTGGTCGCGGAGCACAACAATGAAAAGCTGACCCCCATCACACTCAACGCCATCACCGCTGCCAGTAAGCTCGGTGGAGACGTGTCGTGTCTGGTTGCAGGGACAGACTGTGCAAAGGTAGGTGAAGCTTACACCACGTGTGTTGTGCCCGTGCTTGTATTTTAGATATTGTTTTGGCATTAACAGAGATCTGATCTGATCGTTTTCTGTCGTCTCAGGTTGTGGAGCAAATCAGCAAAGTAAAAGGTGTGAAGAAGGTTCTGGTTGCTCAACATGCGTCTTTCAAAGGTTCCCTGCCAGGTATGTGTAACACGAAGGAAGCTTGAACTTCAAATCTATGCTGAACATGCCGTTTCTTTTATTTTTTAGCAATAAATCGAATCAAATCAGATTTTATTTGTATAGCCCAAAGTCACAAGTTGCCTCGGAGGGCTTTACAATCTCTACAGGGAGTGACACCCTCTGTCCTTAGACCCTCGGTTCGAGTGAGGAAAAACCTTCTTCATATATGCACAGTCCCACGTATTCACAGCTGGATGATGTAGGGTTTGACTTTCACAAGGGCATCAATGGTAGTAACCGAGGAGGAGAAATTGATTTTCTTTGTTCACATGTTTAAGCTCGCCAGAACTGACATCGGTGCGGTCAAAGGCGAACACCTACCTGATTTAGTTTTTTTTTATCCTGTTTTCTTTCCTCAGAGGAGTTGACTCCACTTATCCTGGAAACACAAAATCAATTCAGTTTCACCCACATCTGTGCTGGTGCATCAGCCTTCGGAAAGGTAAGTAATGGACAAGAGTGATACCTGTATGATTTGCATTTGTATCTTTTTTTAAATGCTTTTATTTTTCTAGTCGCCCAGGGAAGAGTGAGTCTTCTATCATGTAGACAGAAGGTGTGAAAAGTCTGAGGCTCTTACTTCAAATAATGATGTTGACTCAATTTGACAGACTATCTAATTATTCACAAAATGTCAAACTTATCATCTCAGTCTGTCAGTCTATTTTTCTATATTTCCCTGCTCATTTACTGTTTTGTTCTGCAGAACCTGCTTCCCAGAGTGGCTGCCAAGTTGGATGTGGCTCCAGTTTCAGATATCATTGAGATAAAGTCTCCAGACACTTTTGTCAGAACCATTTATGCTGGTAAGTCCTGTTATTGTGGTAAATGTTGTTTCATCTTATATTATAACGCCTGGATTTGGTACAGCCATGATATGACGCAGCTGTAATTTAAACACTCTGTAGTTCCTGCATTAGGCTCTGGCAAGTTATTCTATGTTAACAATATTTTATTTATAGGTAATGCTCTCAGCACTGTGAAATGTAATGAGGCAATCAAGATCTTCACGGTCAGAGGGACATCCTTTGAGGCAGCTCCAACAGAGGGAGGAAGTGCAGCCTTAGAAGAGGGTACAGTAGCTCACAGATTCATCCGGAGATCTCTGATAGAGTGCATGCTGAGATATGAGTTGATATAATGGATGTTCAAATATTGTTGTAGTTTCTTTGTGAGGTAAATGATTAACCCCTTATTTTATAATCGATAATCCAAAATGATAACTCAACAAATTGAACCATTAGAAATATATTTAACACAACATATATTATATATATTTAACACAATATTCCTTCTGTCCTGATCCTTTTATCTGTTGATTGCAGTTGCTGCTTCTTCTCCCGCTGGAGTTTCTGAGTGGTTGGAACAGAATCTGACAAAGAGTGACCGTCCAGAGCTCACCAGCGCTAAGGTCGTGGTGTCAGGAGGTGTGAAATTATTATTATTTTTAAACAAATATCTAATTATATGCAAAGCAGTGTCACTGTTTGTTTGCAAAGAAGCCCCTTTCTATGTGTATTTGTCAAAGCCTTGCTCAACTACAAGTTGAAATGATTTGTGAATTGTTGGAAGCATTAAGGCAATCTACATCTGCGATATCCTGTTTTGTTTATTGGAGGTTTGGGTTTGTAGCAAATAGGGTAGCAGTTGTTCTTTCTTTCAAATTGTTATTTCTTTCACCAATTAGTCTTGTTGGTATTTTTGTTTTTCTAGGAAGGGGCTTGAAGAGTGGAGAGAACTTCAAGCTGCTTTATGACCTTGCTGACAAGCTGAATGCTGCAGGTAAAGCGGGATTATCAACTTTGTGTTTGAAAAATATCCGAGTGCTTAATTTTTTACTAAGGTGGAGTTTTAACTGCGTCATAATCTTTTTCCAGTTGGTGCATCCAGAGCTGCTGTGGATGCTGGGTATGTCCCGAACGACATGCAGGTTGGACAGACTGGCAAGATTGTTGCACCGGTAGGTTATTCCTTTTCTTTGGTTATTTGGATTAACTTCATCTTGTACAGCAGATCGAGAAAATAATAAATTATAGAACACTTCCAAATGGAAAATGTGAATGGTTGCTTCAAAAACAGATTTCAAGGCAGGGAAAACTTAATCTGAGCTGCATCAGAATGGACAAATCTGTTGCTTTTGATAAATGCCTGTTTGTCTCTACGCAGCATGCCTGCAATTCAGTATGATCAGGTTGGCGGCTCTGCCCTTTTTAAAAAGGTTAACTTCCCATTATGTGATTCAGGCCGGGTTACCCCAGCTGCGATTATCCACACATTAGGCCCTGCAAAATGTACTGGATGGCACATTTAGCGGCCTAAATGATTTAGCTGATCCATTAAAGCAGAGTGCAGTGGATGTCTGGTCAGAGCCTCAAGCCAGGCCAGACTGTCCAAATTGGATTTTCCAAATGTTATGACAAGCTTGTAAGTTAATTAAGTATAATTTAAATCGGGTTTGTTTTTTCACCCTACCAGTAGCAAAGCTACACTGTGTAGTGTTCAGTGTAGTGCACCTGAAATAAAAGACTCACATTTTATTTACATGTATGCATGTAAGATAATCTCTTCTCTGCTGATTGAAGACAATTTATCATTGTATAATTTTGTGTAAGCACCAGAGCAGTCTAGTTTTCTGATTAAAGTGTCTAAAAACAGCATGGCAGTGTTGGAATGTAGTTGTAAAATGTTGGTCTGGATGAATCACACAAATGTCTGTTTTCTCTTTTAGGGATTTCAGATTCAGTTGGAATGGCCAAAAGCTCCTTGCTTTGATTGTCCTTATGTAGTTTCATATTCTCATATGGGAATAAAGTTATGCTTTATAAACTTATTATGAATGAATGGAAATCTGCAGATTTTGTTGTCACCGTCTTGTTAGTGGAAAATGTTGCTTTATGCATTTTCTGCAGTTATGAGACACAAATTGCTGCTCCGCTCCTCTGAAACCTCAGCCGCAACATTAAATAAGCATTGAAATATTCATACGGCCATGCATTAAACTGAGAGGCAGAGATTGTTTTCCCAACGGGTTTGGGGACGGATGACCCATTGCACACTCGCCCCAGCACCCTCTGATAGATTACACACCCGGGTCATTATACCATCAATCATCCCTGCCGCTGTACCGTAGTTCTGGGGTGTACCTTATCCAAAGACATTAGACTTTGTGTATACAAGCAAGTAACACTTGTTTGTTTGTCTTCTGTTCATGTCCACAGGAGTTGTACATTGCCGTCGGTATCTCTGGAGCCATTCAACACCTGGCTGGAATGAAAGATAGCAAGGTAAAGCCGCTGGAGCCACACGAAAGACTGCTTCTGTCCACATATTAAACAAAACAAAAATTCCACTTGCAATGTAGATTTTTATGAAAACTGATATCAAGCAGCCTTACCTCTCTTGAGTTTGGTCACACGCATTAGACAGACTATGTGAAAGCAGTTGTTGCCTTGCCACACATGAATTATCACCATGCCAAATTAAATTTGTCTGCATGCACACAACTCATACACGCAATGAGTAGACATAAATAAAAGTCTGTTTGCCATATCCTTTGCTATGATATGTAGATGTGTTATTCGCAGTTATGCTGTTGCCCTGTAATGTGTAATGTGTAAAATATTTAACATTTTATGCAGTTTGTTCATTATTTTGTTGTGTCTAAACATTATGTTTCTTTATTCAGACCATTGTTGCTATCAACAAGGACCCAGAGGCTCCCATTTTCCAGGTAGCTGACTATGGCTTGGTCGCTGATCTGTTCAAGGTAAGCGTCTGGGATTGATACACATTAATATCACTATGATCTTACATCAGGAAACAACCAAGCAGTGAAACAAGAGCAACACTCGCGCACCTTCTGCCTTGGATTTACTCTGTATGTTTTTATAGCTAAGAGTCTAGAGTGACAGTCAGAATATAACATTTGCTTTCTCGCTGATAAATGTTGCACGACGCCTTATTCCAGCTAATGGAAATGTACAACTGTTGAATTATTAAGTTCTTGAATTACTCAGAGGGGAGTTGTGGCTGAGCTCGCTGTTATGAGAGAGCACATTAGCATCTCAGAAGATATAAAAAGTGATCAGTAGTTACTTAAAAGGTAGCTTCAGTTCTGTATTCAGCTTATACCTGCCAGGCCTTTTACACGCTTAGTAACTCTCTTGTATCTATCTGGTACTTGGTGATATTGAGCCAAGAGTGTTGGCACGACTAACACTGGAGTCCAGTGCTGCTTGTCCTTTTGGTCATGTTTTATTTAGCCCCTCAGTAGTGCATGAGCAGCCCAGGTGTCTTGGCAAACTCTGCAGAAGTGATTAGTAATAGCTAGTGGCAGTTGAGTTGTGACCTACTAGGTGAGATCATCTTACATGTGATCACTCCTCAGATAGCTGATTAAAATGGATGGGCTTTCTACTTCTCCCCCAAACGGACAATTGATACCTTGGACCAACTCAGACAGTGACGCATGATTCGGTTCTGAAGTTGGAGAGCTATTTGATCATTTTTCCCTTTTTTATATTTACCATAAAAGGCTTTTGAATTTACTGTCTTCAAAACTAAACACAACTGGCACTATCAGTCTGTTTATTTATGGGCCAAATGCCTCTCATGTAAAATCCTGCTCTGCATTTGTCAACCCCGCAAACACTGTGATGAATGTTTATATGCCTGCAGCCTGCCGCGGCCTTGATGAATCTTAGGTGAAAATCAGCATGTGCTCATTTATTTTCGTCAGCACCAACACGCACGACAGTTTGTGTAATAAACTCACAAATCGTATTATATGGAACATGCCAGGGATGGATAGCTCCTGGTGAATATTTATCCCTACAGGGTAAAGCCTGAAAATATTTGAGCAGTTATTGATACAGAATAAAAATGGCTTCAGCTGAACTGCAAGTACTTAAACATTTCCACAGTGTATTTAAGTTTAATAACGATTGATTTAAAAGCACAATACAGCAATAAATACAATTATCAGGAAATATTTGAATACTATATTTAAGTTTTTGCACTGTTCTGTTCTCTTTAGGCTGTTCCTGAGATGACTGCAGCACTGAACAAGTGAGGAAAAAAACAAACTTCCATCGCACAACGGGAACCCAACGGCAAGAATTCAGAGCGTGACCACAGGAAGACAAGCCGCTGCCTTAAAATATTTCTATAGCTGTGATTGTGAGCGTACAGAAATACTTTTTATCATCTTTCCCCTGTGACTGGAAACAGAACATTCTCAAAGCAGAAATAAATGCCAGTTTTTTATATACACTAAACAAGTATTAAATATCAGTGAATAAGGGTGTACTTACCTTTGGGGGTGTTTTATGCCTGTAGTAGTACTTGCTGTAATTTGTATTTAATTTTCTGGTACAGTAAAGGACATCCTTGGGAATGTTTGGCTTGTCTCCAGACCTCTGACTCTAAATGTAGTTGACTGTAAGTGATGTAGCTCCTCAGGTTAACCTAGAGGGTGTGGACTCAGCATTGATATGCTCATGGAAAATAATGTATTAAATTCACAACTAATAGTTTTCTCATTTTGCCATGTTTCCCCTTTATTGGATTCATTTTGCAATGCCCTCTTTCCATAATCAAGATAGAAAATACCTGTTGACAGTACAGTAAACAGGGTTAGTTTTGATATTTAAGAGGCAAATCTTAAAAGGTTCATGCTATAATTTTCTTTTTGACATTTTTATTATAGCTCCACGTTAAAGTCACCTCACTGGTTTTGGCTGTGATATGATCAAACCCATCCTGAAATATTTACACAGCTTCTGAAACATTAAAATCATAAAAAGGTAACATTTTAAACCTGAACGATGTCAAATCTATCATGTGCGGGTAGATTTTCAATCAATTCAGTACGTAAGGGACATGCGTTAGTTTGCAAAATCTCAGTAAGCACTGACTCAGCTGGGTTTGGTCAGATTCCAGTCATGGCACCTGGATAAAAACACTCTTGACTCGCACTTGAATCATCCACCAGTCAAAAGTTTGCCACACTCTTTCCTCTCATAGAATTGAGATAAAAATGTTAACATTGCTAATATAGAAAGACAAAGATTAGAAAGGAGTTGAGACTGATCCAATGTACCCTGCAGCAGTCCCATCAAAGAGGACTGTTTCTTTGTGAGTTTGGAGACACTAGGCCGACTATCAAAACCACTGATACACCTGCACTTGTGATAAAATCCATGCCTTGTAGATTGCCGGAAGTGATTCACAGTTTGTGGCTCTCCAATACGTGATCTGATCAGTCCAGTCAGTTCCTAGAAAGTGTATCATAGGAACTAAGCCAACAGCACCATCCTTTCACTGGTTTCACTTCCTAGAAAGCAAACCACAACCTAACATATCATATTTTTTTTTTTTGCACAGACCAGTTGTCTAGAAATTTTGGGCTCGAGCCCTGTTGCTGGTTTCTTTTGGTAAAATTTTTTCATAAAACTCAAAAAGTGTTTTTGTGAATGTCGATTCCTGATAAGTGGTGATAACAAGTCTGCCTCCTCCAGTGTCTCATACCTTCTGCTTTTGTGCTGCTCTGTTAAGTTCATCCTCTCAGTCCCAACAGTACAAAGAGGATGACGGGCATACAGTTTATCTGCCAGTGACTCCCAACAACACCGGAGTTTAGTACAGCGTTAATTTTTGCGATTGATCAGAAGAGCGAGTCCTGTGAAATACCAGAGTTTTATGTCTCTGACAGACGGTTGACTGGGCCGTCTACTGGCTCCATCATTCTGTACTTCTCCTCCAGAAGAGGCTCGTTGCCCTGCAAATGGATGAGAGGCTTGGAGTGCAGCCCAACTCTGCTCTCTTGGTTCCTCTTGTTGTAGATGTTGACCCTGTGATCCAGCTCGGGGCTGGTTTTAGTGGAACCTGCTGGGCTTGGCGGTTTCAGGTTGACAGGGTCCAGACCCTTCTGGGTGAGACAGGAGTCCTCTGACAGAGAAGAGAGCAGCTCCTGCACCACAGCGCTCGGACTTCCTCGTGGCTGAGTGCCCAGGGCTAGAGGACTGCTGTAGGGCGGAGGGTAGCAGCGTTGGTCGCTGTAATCTGTGGAGGTGGAAGCCTCGCGCACCGTGGAGCTGCAGTCCGTGGTGGAGCCCAGCGTGTGGCTGCTGATGCTGTGCTGGCGGGCGCTGAAGCTGGTGCGGGACACTGTGGTAGTGGAGGCTTCGCTGACCGAGCTGCCGGTGCGCTGCAAGCGGCCAGACGTCACTGCATCAGCACTCACTAAAGAAGAAGGAAGCTGGCTGGGGTTTTTAGGCAGGTGCACGTCTATGGCTGCTGTGGTGATGACACGTGCAGGGTCTGGGATCCCCATATCTACAAGAACAACACAGCGCCTTAGAATTTTGTGGTGCTACATCGGCTATAGTAAAGAGCGAAGCAGTATCATGCTGATGCTCACCACTACTTGGCTCACTGTAGTACTGGCTGATGTAGTTGTTCATGTCATCTTGACCGTGGTGATCTGAAGAGGATAAAAATGGCCACTTAATCAGATACTATATAAGTGAATTGAGAAATTAATCATAGAAACCGAAAGGTATTCATGATAAAGCATAAAATCTTCAGTGTATAGAAGGTGAAATGAGTAAATGTTTTCTGTTTCTGCTTGATAAATACATCTACTAACAGCTCAATCAACAAATTGTTTTAGCACTAACTGAATAGAACTTGTGGACGTGGTTCACAGATCCTAAATCAGTCCAAGTGTTTCTCTTAAGTGCTACCTAAGGTCCCACAGGACTGTTAGATGGCTTATATTCATTTATGTTTGGGTTTCACAAATTCATTTTATGAACGTCCCAAGAGGTGCTGCTCATTGTTCAACCTTAACAGTGACAGGGACCATCTCCAGATGATCAATACAACATGAGTATACGAGGAGCAGCTCTGGTTAAAAGGATGTCTGACTAGGAACACCATAGCTCAGACGTATGGCAGGTTTGCCGGATGATTTATAGTTTTGATAAAGGAAAAGCCTCAGTGTTTTGAGCCCTGACATCACCTGCACTGACAGCGCTTTGTTGCTTTAATCCCTGTAAGTTATGACCTGTCACTGTGTGAAAGGTTTATAGTCCATCTAGGTGTGGCACCTGAATTTTGATGTGGATTGTGAGATGAGATGTTTTTGAGAAGAGGACAAATGCCCACTATTAATACGCTGTCCCTTTTTTTGTCACTTTTAATAACTGTAAAGGTCTCTGAAACAAGACTAACATACATACATTTGTTTGGGACATTATGAGTATTGTGTTATTTCTGACAGATCAGTGTTTGCTGCTTAAAATGAGGAAGGACTTTTCATTTAATCTTCTCGACAACCTCAAATAATTTGCACCTGCAACCTTCTAATATGAGTCAACATCTCCACTTATAGGGTTTTATGTTCCAGGCGGTTACCTGCAGGCCCCCCAGGTTCTCTGACTTTAGTTGGCCCGTGATGCTCTGAGGCCCCAGGGGCCAGTCCATCCACCTCTTGAAAACTGCTGCTCTGTTTACCCCACATATGATGGATCTGCATGGCTGCTTCGCGCTCTGCTACCAGATCCAGGTCCTGCTGGGCCAGGTGGGCCCTCAGCTGCCTGATTTCAAACTAAAAAGAAAGAGAGAGACAAATGGGAGAACTATTTCCAATCTCTCTAATATTTGCAGTGTAATTCTCAGACATACAGTCGACATCTGAGAAATCCACAGCTTTTACACACTTATAAAGTTAGACTTGTTTTTCAGCAGAGTAATATGACTTAACAATACGAGAACTATCGTTATTAAATTGTGAAGTAGTCAATAGATTGCGCTGAGATAATGCACAGTGCTCTGTGTATCTGATATGCACAATACTTTTTAAAAAAAGTATTATCTAGTGATGAAATGCGATCCATTTTGTAGACATCTTTTTGAGTACAGATTTAATTTTGATTTCCCTTCATGGCACTTTGCTGCCCTCTGCTGATTACATGCAGTTATAAAATGTAGACTTAAGAAGGCGAGAGATAGGAGACACATAGGATGACGTACCGCCTGTTCCTGGCAGATTTGGGTGAGCCGGTCAAGTTGTTCCTCCCTCACCGCTTTGGCCTTCTCATACTGCTGGATCTCCAGCTCCATCTCTACCTTCACTTGCAGCACATAGGCTAAACGAACAAGACATCTTACAGTCAGTTTTCTCACAAATTAAACATTTATACTTGTGTCCGTCAGTTTGAATATTATGTATACTACAGTAATATGGTATATAGTATTTCTAAATATAAGTAAATTACTTCCCCATGCAAGGAGAGTGATTGCATTATACTGGAAAAATGTAGACCCACCATCACTGGCAATATGGAAGAAGGAGTTAATGACTTGTCTTGGACTGGAGAGATTGACATACATTGTTAAAGGTAAACAGGAGGAGTTTGCTCGTATTTGGGTATCATATATGTCATTTTTGACCAATGAAACAGATAACACTGACTGAATAACAGGTTGTGAAATGATCCTGCCCCTTTTTCTTTTTTTTTTACTTATTTTTACTGCATTATTTATTTGTTTATTTATTTTTATTTATTTATTTTTATTTTATTTAGTTATTTTTCTTTTTTTTGTGACATAACGTTGTGTTTTTCAAGGAGCGAATTAAAAGAAAAAAATGTTTGTGAAATTTGTCATAAAGTTCAGTATGCATTTGAAAAAAAATATTTGTTAAATAATACTATACTATCTTATAGCTATATATATATATATAGATTATATATATCATATATATATATTATATATATATCTATGATATACTCTTATCTATATAGTACGCACTCCCAGTTTTGTTGGGGGAAAAAAGCCTGATTATTCTCTAGAGTCACTGGCACATGACAAAGACCAGTATACTCTACAAAGGTGGACAAAATTACTCTGCAAACGATGCTACATTTGTGGAATCTTTCTAATCTATCTGTCTTTCTCTCTCCTTTGTCTTAGTCTGTCATGGTGTTACACTTCAATGTATTCAAACAACATATTTTGAGCAGTTAGTGCAAGAGTTGACAAGAGTTCAGATCTTGCTTGCACTCACTAACCATCCTCTTGAACATACAAGGCACTACATTCAAGAACCACAAGGGGGAGCAACATTGTTAAAAAAGCAGTCTTCCGAAATGAATAAAATGCTCTGCATGCAGCTATGGAATACAATAATTCATAAGTAGCAGCTGCTGCGTGAGCTTCGAACCGCAGTTTCATTACAACAGATGATGTCCTACATTGCTCCTGATGGCAAATCATGAAAAAAAAAGAAAAGAAACTGAGCAAACAACCTCAAGATTGAATGCAGCTAATAGTGCAGAGAGGACACTGCAGTATCTATCTCTGTGACCTGACAGTAAAGGACAGGACACAGAGGACACCAGCCCCCAAGCCCCTCCCAGCCTCACCATCAATGATCCTCTTGACCCTCCAGATGCGCAGTGTGATGATGAGACCGATAGCATCCCAGGGACTGCTGGGGCCATTGGCCACTGTGGAGGCCACCATGGGGGCCAGAGAAAGGACGATGACAGCTCCATCAAACACCTGAGAAAATACACAAACACACACACATGGTTACATGGAAACTGTCTGCAGCTTCCACGTTGGTATGACATTGAGGGAATGACACTGCAGTGAAAAGGGGCCCAGGGTAACAGGACTAATAGGACCCATGGGAGCTTACCTCTACTTTGTTCTCTATGTAATCCCATATCCCCAACACCACGATCCTGAACACCGTCTGAGACAGATAGAAGGACAGAGACGGAGAGACAGAGAGCAGGTTACGCACGTGGTAGGATGGAAGACAGCTAAACAATGAGAGAATTGCATTTGCGGTAATGATATAGATTTTTATTCATCAGTGACATCATATTCATGCACATCACAGGCAGCACGAGAGGACTTCATCCAAACAATTAGAGATGCCGTAATTATCTCTTTCTGCTGATGCAGCAGGGGGCTGCAGAGGGCAAACAGCTCTCCCTTTGTCTCTCCTTCATCTTCTGAACATCCCCAAGCCCCCCATCCTCATTTCAGATATTCAAGGTTGCACGGGAGCAGAAACCAGCTTCCTTGCTATTTCTACCCCTTCAATGTATTTCCAAGGGTTTGCTTTTATTGATGAGTAAAACTCCAGCCACACAAAAGTTAGCAGTGGGGTGGTCTAGAGGTATAGGGAACTAAGACAAATGTGGCTGGCTGTAAAGAAAATGGTAATCAATACAGCACACCTGCGGCCTTGAAATTATTTAAAACTAGCAGCACAGAAAAGCTCCATCTGCATTTTAAAACGTTTGTGCTGCGGATCAATCGAATAACCCGAGAGGGACCGACTGTGCCAGCTTTAACGGCAGTTATACAAGTTTTTTGTTTTTTTTTCCCAGAATACCAATGTAGATGTTTGTTGTGTGATTCCATAGTCACTTCCGTTAAGTACACCATTAATGGAGCTGTACACAAGTTCACCTCTGCTAATCAGAATCTAATCAAGCTGTGATAGGGGGCATGGGTGCGTTTCATGGTGCTGTTAGTACTCTAATGAGAATCTGTTGGTGTACTTCCGTGGCTCCCACATACTGCACAACATAGCAGTAATTGACAGGCCGCTGCATCAGCTGTAAGTGAGACTGTTTTTGTGTAGAGCGAGGGGAAGGTAGAGACTCACCTCAGTGAAGAACACAGAGAGGATAGCCAGGCTGATCCAGTGGATGATGCTGGCAAACTGGAATGCATTATTAACTGCAGGAATAAAAGCAGAATAAGGGATAGTTTATCTGAAATGAAGCGGTGTAAAATGGATGCTGCAGCCGCTACCTGCTGTGTAACACTGACACGGTGCGGTAAAGTGGTAAATGAAAGAGAGGCAGGAAGCAACGTGATACGTATGATTTCACCGCATACTGTACATGCACGTCAACTCAACGTCTATTCATCAGGCTAATTGTGGACAGCCGCAAACAGAACCCGACTGTCAGCTGAGGCATTTCTCTTCATGCGCCACCTCTCCCTCCATCTGTCTTTGTTTGTCGTGTTCAGTGATCTGTCTATCAGTCCATTCATCTTCCTCTAGTCCTCCCCACACTCATCCACCAGCCCACTCTGTATTGCCTAATTTCTTTGTCCGCTAATCTCCCTTCACGCATTTGTCTTACTTTTCCTTTGTCTGCCCTGTCTTGTCAGTCAGTCAGTCCCAAGGGAACAGTAAGGACTTGGATGCATTTGAATGCTGACATTTCTGTGTTCTTCACTCAGCCTGGTGAAATAAAACAGGTCATGACCCCTGACCTCCCACTTAAGATAAAAAAAAAAAAGATGTCTCCACCATGTCAGATGATGTACATGAAGGCGATACCGGGGTGACGTGGGTCACAGTGGTATTTTGACCACCTGACATTTTGTGTTAACTGTGCAAAGCTAATGGGAGGAATATATCCCCCAGACCATGATTGATCAGAGCCTCAGGTCCAAGGATAGATAACCAGTGACACAGACATATTCTACTAGATGCAGAAGGCTGGGTTACATGAATATGAACACGTGTGGTCAGAATCTTTTTGTTCATTGTTGTCATTTTCAAAAACAATGACTGTAATCTGAATCCCCCAAAATCCCTACCATAAAAGTAATCTTCGAATAAAGTACAGTACTGTATGTATATTGTATATTATATACTATTAGTACAGTATAGCATACTACAGTAAAGGTGTCCTTCAGTATTTACTTTCTATGTTGTTATCATTTGTGCATATTCAAACTAACACTGTATGTGTTATCACTGCCTGTGATAAAATGGAGGCAGCTCACCAGACAATGTAGGGTGACAGTTTGCTGCGTCATTTACAGTACACTGGTTACAGCTGTTACCAGTGTTATATTGCCAGCTGTAGTTAAATGGTGCATATACTTTATTAAAGGAACACCTTTACCTGAGATATCTCTATTTCCACAACAGATGTTATATGTATATTTCTGCTTTATAATAATATAATAAAATCACAAGTACATGATCTGTAACTTAATATTTGTGCTAATCAGATTCTTGTGAACTTTGTCATAGGACCCATAAGGAGTCTTGTATAACAATTAGTAAACAATTGTGCTGAGCAGTCCATTTTTCTCCCTCTCCGAGAATGCTATTACCAGTCAGGACCATAAACGATGAGTGTAACAAAACCACATCCCTAATCTCAGGTGATGTCACGTTTTCTTGGTTTCTCACACTCACACTGCAACAGCTTTGTGTCTATGAGCAGCTCCAGCGTCAGCAGCAGCACCACCAGAATGACACAGGCCACCAGGAAACAGTTGAAGCCCGCCGACAGCAGACAGACCTGCCACAGCGCTGCCCTTCGCCCGCAGCACGGCTTAAGCCAGTTCGACCTGAGCGGTGGGGAGAAGGAGGGGGGAGACAGAAAAGGTGGTTAGAGGAGTTATGGGTACGAAGATAAATGGTGGGTTTTGTTGTGGTGTTATTTTAAAATGTAATACTGGTACAGAGTGTGGATCTGACAGGCAGCATCCAAGGTCAGATCAATAAAACACAAGAAACGTCAAGATACACAAATCGTGAGGTGTGTTCAACCTTGACTCTGCTCCCTTTTCTATCACTCAACATTCCTCTAAATATTTTTCAGCAGAGGGCACTGTTCGGCATACAAATTCAGAGCACGCATGCTGAAATTAATTTACACTCTTGAATTTAATGTGAAGCATAAATACATGTTCTGCTGGCACGGAGATGAAATATTACTATGAAGTAATCCTGCTCATGAATTCTTGGTGTCATTGCTTCTTTGCTCCTTCCCTCGTCTCCTCATGTAACCGTTTTTATTCTGGCCTTTTCTGCATCCTTCCCCGTTAAAGCTCTCCTTTTGTGCATCATCAAGCCGTGCAGTCTACTTATTATAACAGCCATTAGTTTGTTTGTGCCTATTTTTGGAAACAGCTTACATGACATCTGTTGTAATCCACATTCAAGCACTGAATAATTTGTTTTTGTCTCATCAGAGCATGCTTGTGTATATATAGCATGGATCGAATGATCATCCATAGAGCTAGAGTGAAAAGATTCTACATATTTGTTTAGACACACTGCACATCTATAACCTTAATGTTAATAAAGTGTGAATCTGGAGAGATTAAAGTCTCTTGTGTTTAATTCCCCTCCATTGCTGCTTCACTGAGTGATAGGACTCAGGTCTCTGGGTGAAAACTGGCAAGATGACTGGCTGGCTGAATGCCCATCTGGGTGACTGTTCTGCTAACAACCAGGCTGGTAGTTATCGCGCTGGCTCTACTCTTGTTTCAGCTCTGGATGACTGACTTGCTGGCTGGCTGGCTGGCTGGCCACATGATGTAGCTCTCCCGGCATGACAGTAGGGCTGCGTGTGCACCATCTGGACGGTGCAGTTGCACATAGCCAAAAAGATGATTGCTTAACTAAAAGACGATGCCTTCATCTGATTTTCCATGACAATGTTTGTCCTCTTTACACCTGCATGCCTGGCTGATTGTTGAGAGAGTTTGAGAGTGTAGGGATGAGGGAACTATTTCAGGTTAGTAATAAAACACTTAGAATTCCTGATCCCAGAATCTGTTATACAAGCACTCATTCCTTCCACTGATTTAACAGCTACTGCTTTATACATCTTCCGTGCCATTGCTATATATTTTCCATTAGTGCGGAGTGAGCATGTGTCCCTCGTGTGCTCCTTGTCTTGGTACATTGTGCCTGAAGATGTGAGTGTCAGACCTGCCTTAAATCCATCCTTACTCCCCCCCTTCAAGTTCCTCCAATCAGAGACTGTGACTGACTGTGACTCCTGGGGATTTATGGTCAATAAATAATGACAAATCTCCAGGAGGCACACAGGGCTTTTCCTTCCTATTACACCTCTGCATTCCACACACACGCTACTACTCAGGTGTACTCTAAGGAAGCCCAACGCAGAAAGTAAAGGTATGTGTTTGGGGGGGGTTGCTGTCCTTTCTCCGAGGCAACACTGAGAAAAGCAGCATGTTTCTTTGAAAATAGCAGCTATCCGTTGTCACCTGTCCCCATAGGAGGAAAGCTACGGGCAATGTCTGTCAGAGGACAAGAGAGGATGCAATTTATTCTACTCTCCTCTTTCAGAATGAAGGAGGCAAACACTGAGAGAGGAAGCAGGGTGCAGCCGGTTCAAAGGCATTGGGACTCATCCAAAAGTGAACCGGAGAGAGAGCCAGAGAGGAGGGGGGAGTTGGAAGAATGAGAAAGAGAAAACAGGGGAAAATGCAGATTGAGCTAAAGGATTATTCTCTGGCTTATTATAACTTGGGTTTCATCATTCCTATTGGTAAAAATAGTGCTGTTCTCACCAGGTTAATTGTTAGGATTTATGAAAGTGGGAACATTAAAGAAGTCCAATGCGGCATGAAATACGAGCGGTCAGAAGTTTAAACAAACCCTCAAGCAGGTACAATTCCCTGAATCAAATAAATAGGTGAAAATACGTAAGTGCAAAGTCAGCCTGAAATTTACTAAGAATTATTAAAATAGTTATTAC
This sequence comes from Larimichthys crocea, assembly GCF_000972845.2. Classification (NCBI taxonomy): domain Eukaryota; kingdom Metazoa; phylum Chordata; class Actinopteri; family Sciaenidae; genus Larimichthys; species Larimichthys crocea. The sequence goes on along the minus strand of NC_040031.1, from coordinate 17,089,343 downwards.
CCAAATTGACCACAAACAAAATTAAATAGTTCCTTACTTTTGGTTTTATCTCCAAAAAAAGCTAGATCGTTTATAACTCCTCTGTTTCCCTTAACACTTAAACATGTAGTGAACTAGAATTAGAGAGGGGATCCTAGTGAGTCGCGTCATTTTGCAGCTGAACCTCTGGTGTAGCACAGTTACACATCCTCTCCATCCTTGACCAAGGTCAGCAGAGAGACCGGAGCTCGGACACACCGTGTCAATGCTCTCCCAGAGGCTAACCGATGCACTCAGCCCTCTGCAACCCTCACTACCAGCCAATGCCAACAGATTAGGAGCTCAACACCTGGGGTGACAAAGAGGTGGTGGAGGGTAATGGTATCATTAGCAGATACCATGGAGACTTTGCCCGGCACCGATTTGTTCCCAAGGAACAATGTCAAACCCCATCTGCCAGTGGAGGAGAGCCAAGAAAAAGAAACATTTACCTAATGATACGCCTAACACAGTCACCGGACGTTTGTGGACCATTAGTTTATAAGATGGAATGAGCAGCACAAACTCTAAGAGACACCTCACTTACCTTCAGGACTGAAAAGCATGATTTAACTCATACTGTGTGGAATCATAATTCATTCAGACCTCTCCCACAAGCCAGGCAGAAAAGGTATTAATTTAATAAACCTGTAAAGAAAAACCCTGTCTGGAAGCAGAGTAAATGGCAGTGATGGATTACTCCAAGCTCAGAAACTTAATTTTAGGGAAATCACTTTAAACCCTGAACGCTGAGGACCTGAAGTATTTATGAGGAAGTGAGGCTGCTTCTGTGGTGAAGCAAGCCCAGAAAGAAAACCACCTCACTCTCTCCCAGGGTCACGGCAGGTGCAGATCGAATGGGTAATACCTTAAAGGATCATGCACACATATGCACGTGTACAGATAAACATCACACACACACTATTAAGAACATTTAGTGTGGGGGGAAATGAGAGATGTAGAGTGGCATGTACTGCGGACAGGTTCATATAGACATCAACAGGCCAGCGACTGCAGCGGTAATACACTGAAGGAAAATCGAAGCCGCACAGAGCAAAGGGGATTAGATCATGAGACTGATCAATAGTGGCCTGAGAAGGAAGTGATGGCATGCTGTACATGACGCCTGCTGCAGCGGCCGTGGCAGGAGAATGGCCAAACAGAACAGAGCGGACAAAGACATCAGGCAGAATGACTGGCACAGAGGAAGGTGTCTGGTCGCTCTGTTGGGGCCCATTCACACAGACAGGGCAGTGCATTGGCTTCAACCCCAGTTAAGTAACTCTCACTGAGGTAGGGAGCCTATCACAAGTAGCATCTCTTTCATTATACTGTCTCCTGTAATTGAGACAGGATAAAATACAATCTAAACTCATTAAGTACAAGTTAATGGAAATGAAATCAGAGAGGTGGTGCTCTGTTTGTGTGTGAACGAGTTAAGAGATGGAGTGAGAAGGAAGGGAAGGGCTGCAAGAAAGGGGAAAAATTCATTCAGAAGTAATGACTCTGAAAGACTCTATCAACTCGTCCGAGGTATTGATTGTAACACACATACACACACAGGCAAACAAACAACTGCAAACGGCAACCTCTCCCTCAAAATGTTTGCAAAAGGCCTAAAATAGCGTCGTCCTGAATGACTTGCACTGCTGTGCAAGGCCTCTAAATAATTGATTGGAATTCTTGATTGATGTCTTGATTGCACATTTACAACAGAGCAACTTTTCTCGGTAAAAAAAAACTCCAGCACATTAGGGTACAGACCTGTGGCAGCTGCTTCCAAGATGATTAATCATGCTATGAGTCTTAAAAACTCAGATCACCGTGCCTGGCAGCCATTTATTTGCACACCTGCAAATTAAGCTTTTGTTAAAAAACATTTAATTATTTTGTGGAAGAAAACTTGTTCTAATTTGTCACAAGTACAGTGGTTGCCAACCTATTTGGCCCGTGCACCCAAAAAATGAAGCAGAGTCTATACGTGACCTTTTAATCTCTAAGTTATTGAGGTATATTCTTCGCACCGTGAGTCAAATTTCGCTGGATTTTTTAGAGACTAGAATATGTGAAAGCATTCAGAATTCAACACACCCACACATATATACAGAAAAGTCAGCAAATAGCATGTTTGTGTAAAGTTTGTGCAAATTTAAATCATCTTGTGAGACCTCCTATTAACTTGGCATTTCTAGGCAGATCCTGTGCCATTGTACGATTTTGAAAAAATCATAAATTCTTTTGTAGTACTTGAGTTTATTTTCTAGATTATTTTCAGTGTGTTCTTCTTCAAGCGGCAGACATCTAATAAATCTCTTTGACCATCAGGGAGAAACATGTGAACACTGGGGAAAGCATCTGAAGTGTAAATGTATCATTTTTGAAGGTGTAAAGGGCAACGTCAGACACTACTCCGGCAGCATTTTAAAATGATACTGCTTGACTCAGGTTTTCTGTCTCCTCTCAATTTCTCTCTCTCTCTGTACTGATAACTATATAGCCCCGTGGTTCCTCCGGTATAAACTTCAACCAATTCACACCAATCTGCTGAACTCAGCAGGCTCTGGCAGGGGAAAATGGACCACAACTGTGCACCTGCAGGCTACTCAATGGCAGAGGTTGGAGGACTTTATCCCATTCAGGCTGTTCAAACTCTCTTTGTTACACTTGTTCCTTAACTTACTTTTTTACACTTTACAAGAAGCATTTCATTTAATCCCAGATATATGATTTATGGAGAGCGAAGCTCAGGTGGGGGCATTCGCATTGGATTGCTTAGAAATGAAGATTTCCTAAAAAGAAACTGCAACATAACGACTAGCTGAAATCTTTCCTGTGTTTCCCATTGCTGAGTCATCTGTGTTATCACAGCCAAAAGAAACAAAGAAGCCCAGAGAGAGGAAAACAAGCTAAGCAATAAATATGCTGAATAAAGTGAAGATATCATAGGTAATCAATTGTACATTTTAGAGCTTCCATGTCTCATCGCTATTAATCTTACAGTGTCACACCCGGGGAATTAGTTAACACTTCTGCGGAAAATTAACAAATCAAATGAAAAAGGCTAATCCATTATAGATGTCGATAAATAAAGTTCAGGCTTTAGCCTCCTGTCTGAGTAATAAGACACATTATTCATTTTATGAAAATGCATGTAGTTTTCCAGTAAAATCAGACATTTCCACTGGTTTCTGATTGTGATCAGCTATCATCGCTCCACTTCTTGAATCCCACACTGTGGCACAACCTAGCAGAGGGGACTCGGTCTTTGCCAGAGAAATGGGCCACAGATACTAAGCAAATGGAGATGGATGGGGCTCCATGTGCAGAGCAGCAGACAAGCTGTCCCTGATAAATGGGTTTTCACCAGGACACTTGATCTCTCTCGCTCTCAGCCTAAAAAGCAATCTCACACTTTGCATGTCTGTGAATATTAACAAACCCTCAAACCCTGCACTCAAATGTCATCTATTGTGTCGCACATGGTGCCAGGCAAGAGAGCCAATTTGATGGAGAGGACTGTTCCTCTGTGTGTTTGAAATAGAGTCAGAGGGGAAAAAAAGAGAAATCCTGCTCTCTTTTCAGACATCCATCAACACAGAACAGGTATAGTATGGCTCTGGTTCCAAAACCCCATGAAATATTACTGCTGCCAAAATTCATACTAGACTCTGGCATGGTCCTTCATTGCTATATTCTTCGGTCTCCATTGCTGTAATTATTCCATTTTACTTCAACCTTTACTATTGTCATTCTAGTTTTGATTGTGTGCATGTTAACACGCTTCTATATTAATGCATTTCTGTGAGTGAAAAGTGGATAGAGAACTTTATTTCACTTGGGAAGTCTGAGCACTCTGTAGTAATTGAGTAATGTAATAAATCTAGGCTGGCCTGAGCACACTTAAGCTTATCTAATATCCAACATTTCAACTGACACTTTATCAGCTAGCAGCTGTGGCTGTCACCATGCAACACGGCACGGGGGTTAATCCCACACTACTGTCCAACATTGACAGATATGACATTCATCAAATGGAGTCATTTCCTTGTGATCTGCAGCCAGCAGCTTTGTGAATGAAAGCATGGAGGAGGGTCAGGTGCGGGTCCATTCCTCCCTCCATCCTTCTCTTTATCCCCTCCGCCTCCTCTCTCCTCCAGTCAAAGCGACAGGTTGACCCATATGAACCATCTGTCATTGATGCAGTGCCTCACACCTCTTAGTCTGGCCCCTGAGATTAACGGCATATGCTACTGCTGCTGTGGGCAGCAGGCTGATGTGGGAATGATAACCTGGGACAAACCCAAGGTGTGCAGCCCGGGGTGTGAAGACTGGGGACAGGTCATGGGCTCCACCCAGTCTGGATGTCGAAATAAGACGTCTGGATTAAGGAAGAAGAAAATCTCACACGCTACTTTGATGCTGCACCTTTGTTCAGACCCGTAAAATTTTATTGCATGAGTGTCTAAAAGAAAATACACAGCTTTATCGCTGTTTAAACCGCCTCATCCAAAAAGAGTTTTAGTGATCTGGGACACATTCCTAAATGAAGAAGGTTTTGGTGACATCTAAAACTCATTTTGGCAAATGCAGGCAGATGAAAATTACCCGCTGATCAAAACAACAGATGAAACAGATGCACACTCCATTATGTTGCCATAGTTTATTATAGCTTCCACATTTTAACCAAATTTGAAAATAAGGTACCAAATTATTTCAAAAGTCAAGTCAAAGTTGTGTATGCTTTGCACAGACAGAAACAGCTGTTGTCACTTACACTAATTACACGCAACTATTAAAGACCTGCTTATTCCTTTTTTTTTTTTGAAACCTCTATTAGGCATGGATCTCTGCATGGTTGATTAGGTTGCTACAGCTTAATAAAAAATATATAAACATGACGAAGCATGCAACTGAAGAAAAAAAGCATCTACTCTTAAAAAGGCAAAAATATAAAAATGATACAATAATACTAACAAGACAATAACTGGGTGACCAAAGTGTCCACAATGTGTAGGTGAAATTAAACCACCCCCATTTTGGACATTTCCAGCAAGTTCTGGAGAAGATGGTGCTGCCAAAATCTATTAATATTTCCATCCAACTCACCACTGCACAGAATCTGCAAGTACTGCGTGTGCCCCTTGTAGTCCGCAAGAACATCCACCTCCTACGTAATCGCCCACGTCTCCTGATAAAGAGCCATGAGAAGCTGCCATGCAAGACTAAATGTGCATCTCTGGTGTGTATTCTTCTGCTCCCTTTTTTCACAGCCATGTGGAAGAAAACAAAACCAAAGCCTCATCATCAAAGATTTAGGCTCAGTTCACAAGTAATGAGCCCTTTCTTTTCCCCACCTTTGGCCTTTAGTATAAGGCTAATCCTTGCACCATGTCCAGATCCAAATCAGAGCACCGACCAGAGATTAATACAAACCAAACCAATCATTTTTATGATCATCCTAAAAAAACAGAGCTGCACGTGTATCTGCTACCACAGGATAGAGTCACATCACCATAATGACATGACGTATATATGAAAAAACCTCAGGAATGTAAATCACAGCAGCTTGAGAAAGCAAACTCTCCTGCTTATCGTCACTATCAAAACACAAAGCCACAGCAACACCAGTAGCGAGGCAATGAAAGTGGGTTTACACTCTTGTACACAATCATTTACAAAGTGCTAAAATTTGCCTACAGCATGCAGTGGAGTCTCTGTGGCTATATATTCCAATAACAAAGAGAAAAATAGTTTACAGAGCCGCCAGAGTAATGTAAATCAGGCAGCTCATTACTTTGCCATTAGGGCCTTCTTGATTAATTTAAAATTGTGCAGTATACAACACATCCCACCTTTGTGTCATTCCTCTGATGTTACACACAGGCAGACAGAAACTGCGACAATGAGCTGGCTTTGTTGCTTTTTCCAAACAACAAATATGTCTATGAAACTGTGACAGGTACGTCTTGGAATGCCTGTGACGTGAAAATCAGGAATTCCGATCTAAAAAGCTCATTGTACATACTGTAACACTCACGTGGGTGAGTGTTCAAAATACTTAAACTATTCCTGGACTCTGAGGAGGGAGTTTTTCTAAACGGAATGAATGCCTTCATACTTTTCAGAAGAAAGGAATATTCACATTGTTGACTTGATAAATCCCTCAGAGAAATGTCTTGGCGCTGCATGACTTTTCCACTGCACGATGCCAAATCCCAGGGGTCCAGGGTGTCGTATAGTGCCATATGAGAGTGCCCACTGTGATGATAATTTTATTGGGCTGCCAGATCCTGCCTTCTGGTGTGGCATTGCTATGTGTGATTTCTGGCCTTTTATTGAGCAAGACAAAGTGAGAAAGATACAAGGTATGATGAAAGAGTGGGTGGTTTGGGACAGGACCCATCTGTCCCTGCCCTCCGTCCCACAGAGCCATGGGCCCGGACCGGGCCAGAACGGGCAAAGTCCAACCGGACATGGTCAGCTGACACACCAGGGCTTGGATGGCGAAATGCCGTATGCTCTAATTAAGCTTATGCTGTTTGTCGACTTTCTCTGCATGGATGCCAGCATCGCAGCATGCCAAAGGGTTGTGAGTCATGCTTCCTGAGTGGAGAGCCATGGACACTTGCTACAGGGGTGCTCTAAGAGGGGCGTGTCCTGTCCTGAGAGTACTGGGCCCGAAGCATGGCGATACGGTGATAAGAAAAACAACATGAACCCTGGACATGCAGGCCTCATGGACAGAAACAGCACCGCCACAGGGCTCTGACATTTCGGGATAGTGATGGTGCTAACACTCGTTTTCTTCTAGAAATCGACATTATGAACAGAAGCCTGTCTGGTAGTGTGAAATTGCTGTGTCATTGAACTGAAATGAACACATCAGGAGAGACATTGTCCATTTAACATGGTGACACTAATAAATTCATCACCAAATATCCTCAACTCTCGGACTCTAATATAAAATGAGGGGTGATTCAATACGCCAGGTGTAATTACCATGTGCAATAACGAGCAATGGAGAGAGTGACGGCAGAGCTTTTCTCTGCCAGAGTAGATTATAGATTGTAGTAATTGCAATTCTGCCTGAATTATGGATGTAGCACTTCATGCAACAAGCAGAGACAATGTCTCAGACGCCATATTTCTTGTATCTTCTTAGCTGTGGTGGCAAACATCAATCGATATGTAATTACATTTTGGGGCTTTTTATTATACAAATTAATTATAGAAAGATTTCATTGATAATTATGCTACTAATTTATTTCCAGCTTCCTCAAAATGTGTGATGTGTGAAATGAAAGTTTGGTGTAGTTTCAGTGCCAAATTGTGAGCTTCACATTCCTTAAATACCTGTTTCAACAAGTCCTGAGTTGCCACTAAAAACAGAATCATTGCTCGAGATTGTTTTACTGACTGTGGCCAAACTGTTAAGCAACACCAGAAGGTGATGGGTGGAGTTGGTGTGAATTCACAGGTCCTACCCCTCTCTGTTGTCCTCTTCATCCGGGTTGGAGATGAGTTGGGATCCAGCAAGGGATATGTCCAGGGCAGCTAAAGGCAAGTCTCGATAGGCAAAACTGACCAGCTGGACAGGGGCCACGCACTGGTTGTCCTCCTCCACCTGCTGGGAGATCACCTCTAGCTCGGAGGCTCCGGCCTGGGGAGGAGCCCTATGGCAAACACACACACACACACGCACCACAAGAGCAGCATTAGAGTCAGAGGATAGACGTGTTGTGAGCGTCATGGATGTTTTTGCATCATTTATCGCGTTATACAGAAGCTTAAATGTCAACCTGTGCAGTTGGGTGAGGTCAAGTTGCAGAGCAAGCTTGTGTGGAAGTGTGCTGTTTGTTTGAATTACTCAGTGCACCTACTTGCAAAATGCTCCAGGTAGCAAAGTGTTATAATAACAACTGGGACTGTGCTTAATGTTGATGAATGAAAACACAAACATGGTGTGAAATTCCTTGTTTCCAGTGTTTTCTGGCAGCCTCTACAAGGACACATCTACCGGGCAAGTGATACTGATCTATATTTTTCATTAGCTGAGTATGTAGTAAAATACATTAGGTTTCGTACCACATTAAACTTGGTCATTTGCATTCCACACATATGGAAATATTTATCGTTTCTTGATGAAAAAGATTACAGATATTAGCTTGAACTACAAATCACATATAATTTACATTCTTTCAGACTACTTCCCTCATTAATAATGACAATGATTTTCCACTTTCAAAGCAGGGATAGGTTTCCATTTATCACCACACTTTTTCTGTTTAAATTAAAATTATACTGCCAGCAGATGGACTCAACGATGTTCTGATATTTAAGAATGTGTTGCTAACCAAACTGATGACTAAAAAAAAGGTTGTTCCAGCTTTGTTTGTTTTGTTTTTTTCTTTTGGCCCCTTTTTGATTTATTCACCGTATTTCTTCTGTGACATTGTGATATCCGTGATATTTGGCAGAACCAGAAAGTGTAATTTTATCTGCCTCTGAAGTCCTAAAACTTAAACGTGTAGAGGGGGGCTGTGTTTGAGCCTGCGAGCTCAGCCAATAGCGGACAAGGAGAAGTCACCCTGGAACAGGAGTCTCACACGGCTTGGCAGCCATCCCAGTGCAGCCGGTGTGGAGACATCAATAACTCCAGTGCTTAACAGTAGAGGAAGGCATTGATTACAAGACAGAGGGAACAAAGGCCATTGGGTTGGTGAGTTCTACAACCTCTGTGCTGGAGGTGAAACAGAGTGGGAGGAAACAGTTAGTAGAAGATCACTGAGCAGACCCACCTTCCTGTTAAATGTTAATGTAGGCAGGGCTGGAAAGGAAAGTAGGTCTTCCTTTTCCTGACTTTCTTCTTGACTAATCGCTGTTTAATGAACTCCCTTGAAAGGTTATTTTGTTATTCTCATAGGAAACCAAGAATCACTTGAACTATATTGTCTTAACATGCCACAATATGAGCTCTGAAACACATAAAAACATAAAATCCCTTGCCCTTCCACCCTTTAGTTATGTGTGTCCTGCTAGATGTGTTATTTAGCTTCAGGGTCAAACGCCCATATATTAACAGGCTTGCCACGAAACACGCTTGCGCATCCCACCGTGGACTTGGCACCTCTGACAAACCGCAACAAGGACGCTAATCAGTCATGACAGACACAAACTGTTTAGTGCATCAAAATCACATTTCCAGACAATCACAGAGCAGGCCAGGAGCCATTATGTGCAGAGACCAGTGGAGTGGCTGGTTGCCATCATAGGGAGGGAGTGGAGGCTTCACATCTGAACACTTTGCTCCCTTCAACAATGCAGGCAAGGACAGCCAGCAGCACACTAAAGGCTGGGATCTTTGCAGAGGCATGTGATATTAGCAACTGCCACGAGGACGCAAAAAGGTTAACATAGAGCATGCATGGCTAGAGGGAAAATCTTGCACCCATACAGGGTATGACCAGCACAAAATGTGCAAAATGCATGCTTTTCCACTTGGTAATATTTCTAAATGCTGATCTGGTATTATATTAGAAAGCACTAAAATAAAAGTTTAAAAGCTTTCTTTATTATCATCTGTTTATTAATTATACTGGTATTACACAAAAACAGCAGCTTCCACTAGTGATTAATTGGTATAATATGTTGTTGAGAATTTGTATTTGTGTGTTATTATAAATTATAAATAGTTTTAAAACCCAGTTTGTGTTTAAAGGAGGTTTTTCGCTCCCTCCCCCCCCCCCTGGCGTGTTTACATGACAATAAGTCAGGCAGTGATCAATAGATATATAAAAATATAATAAACTGTTGACATCTCTTATTTCCAGTTCTAACTAATCGATTAGACACGCTAGTGCTGTTTGTCACAACATGACAGTCGTAATAATTATTTACCTCGAATACAAAACTAAGAGAATATTTCATTACGTAGTTTCATTATTAATATTCTTGATAATGTGACTACTCATTTGTCGCCACCATTTTCATTTAGAACAAGATATAACCAAGTGACACCCTCCATACATACACACTCCACAGTAACTCATTTCCTGGAAACATGTACAACAATGCCCTTTTTTCGCTTGGACAATTTCAATAGAAGAATTTTCTTGGCAATACTAAGATGTTCCATAGTTCTGGAGTTTGTAATTGAATTTCACTTGTAATATATTCTGGTCTCAGTTTTCTGCAGCTTTCTTTGAGAAAGGTAGAAATCTTTTCTTTTTTTTTCCTCCAACACCAGTGGACATTAAGAAGGTTCAAACACTGACATAAGATACACCAGGAGGGAATATTTTAAACTTCCAACTTTTTGTAGTAACATCTAAAGTTAAAACCAGTTTGAGACGAGGCCTATAGATATATTATTATGAGTCTTACTTATCGATGTCATTTCATTCTAACTTTTCTCTCTGTCTGTATTGGCAGATAATAGCCTCTTGTTGGAAGAAGCAGTTATGGCTGAGTGGTCTTTACTTCAGATTCCTAGTAGCTGTGAAACTGTAGCTAACATGTCCTATAGCTCTGCACTCAACCATCACCACCCATGTGTGACTACACATCAAGGCAGAGGAACGTGTGCGAGAGTCAACGTCCCATGGGTAAATAACTGTCAACATTAAAGTAAAGTCAAATTAAACATTGCCACCAGCTTATGATCATTATAATACTAAGTCATTGCCTCACAGAACAACAAAAACAATGATTAAATACAGTATAATATAGGTATTCTATCAAGGTGATAAGAGGTGAGATTGATGCCTTTCACATCATATTTTAAAACACCTATTCTGAGCAATAAATTTCCTGCCTCTGTCACTTCAGTGGGTTTTAAAGTGCTGCCTCAGCATGAACTGGTGGTTTGCAGAGGGCATTGGTATCATTGTCATTCTGAGAGCTCACTGCCACGGTATTTCTGGCCAGCTGTCTACAACACAGCCGCTCTGTCTTACCCAATAAGTTTGTATACGGACACTTGGCTACCCCTCGGTGCATAGCAATTCACTGTCCTGATATCATCAGAAAAGCGGGACCAATGTGCCAAATCACTTATATGGGCACCAGCCAGATTTCCCAGCAGCAGCAGCAGCAGCAGCAGCAGCAGCAGCAGCAGCAGCAGCCCTGACAGAAGCTCCTGACACAGTGGTACATTTGTAAGATCAGATCTTTTCAGCAATGCCTGCTCTTTCAAGGTCCAAGGGGAAATTACAGCAGTTGACAATTCCACTGCATCAATGAAGACCGAATGTGTTTTGTTTGTCTTTGGAGTCTTTACTGTTGATAGAGAAAATGCTTTAACTCTATATCACCTCAATTAGCAGGCAGAGAAGCTGACGCCTGAAACATTGAGATTTACTCTGCAGACATCACAGCAGCAGCCGCTTGATCTTTAAAAGCAAGTGTCAGACGCAAGCATTAAAGTAACCGGCTGTAAGGATGTTAGATATAGACACACCGTTAACACTTTAAAGGCTAAGCAAGTCATTATTGTTTTCACCTTGTGAGTCTGTGTGTGTGTCCTAATGGCAAAACGTGCTCCTGTGGAGACATGACACCTGCTGTAGCGAGAACTTCCATTCAGTTGATTTTCAGTACTTTGGCAGGTGTTTATATGCCTGGTATGGCTGATGTGATCCCATTGCATAATAAACAACAGCAATGTTGCAGGGTACAATGATGCCATATATATATATATATATATATATATATATATATATATATCTCTATATATATTATATATAATAAAAAACTAATTATATATTATGTATATATATATATATATGCATGCTGTCTGTTTAAAGAAAATGGCATTATTGTGGCCGGAGCTAACTCTGAATTGCGCTTGGTCAGGTTTTCATCCAGATTACAGAGTCACTGGTTTGTATGTGGGTGCAGTTTGCTATTATTATTACTACTATTGTTATTGTTGGCAATAATGTGTTAGTTTGTTTCTCCGTTCTACTTTCCAATCCTGTCTGTGGCACTCATTACATATATCCATTCTCACTGAAGATGTAAGGTTTTAAATGAAATGAAGATGTTTTTTTTTCTTCTAAAAAAGCTGGCCACTGTAGTGTTCAGCAAAAGTTAATCAAACATCAGAAATGGTGCTTTTGTAAGGGACTATTTTACACGTTTGTAAACTATAAACTACAGTGCCTATAGGTTCATGATAAAAGAGAAACATGTCATCTGGTGTAACAGTGTGGCTTATTAATTGATGTGTTTTTAGGAGTTGACAACAATAGAAGCCTATGGCACAGAGAAAAAAGAATAAATTACATCATTATTATTACATAAGGTTTTGGCTAAAGAGATAATATTTTAGATATTTTTTGTCTTTTTATGGGATTTGTTAACACTTAACACAATATTAGAATATTTCCAAACTTTGTTTTTTCTGTTTTATCTTAAAGGTGTTTGGGATTATATTTAAGTCCCAAACACCTTTAAGATAAAAGAAAAAACAAAGATGTTAGTAGGAAAAATCATAAAATTTTACTTTTAGAAGAACTGACATTCATTACCAAATGTAGGGCATGGCATTCAGAGCCTCTTATTAGTCTCAAAACTCTGTTTGAGCAAAGTTAGCATCCATAGAATCGTTTCAAGAAAAGCTTCTCAATAAATATCTTCAACTAGTTCATAAACATAGTGTATGAGCACAAAACTAAGAACCACAATTGTAGATTTTGGACACCAAAATGAGAATGATGACATAAACATAAACATAAAGACAATAGTTGCTTAGCAGTGACCTGCTAATCAGCAGATGTTATTCTAGTGACTGGAGAGAGAGCTTCAATATCCCGAGAACTTAAACTCAGTGTGGTGCAGGGTCGCGTGACACTGAGGTTAGTTACAGTAAATGTTAGCTGACCTGTTTCAAAGCCACTGGGTTCCTCGGGGTGTGTGATGTTCCCTCTTTGTGTACTGAATAAGAAAAATATGTACAAACAGCTCTATGTGTGAACAAAAGGAGCACTAACTCATCAGTGTTACAGCATCCTTTGTGTTATAATTCATACTTTTTTTTTTTGCACACACTGTGTTTTGAATGTAAACCACATCATTTTCCCATCTTGTCGGCCTCCCACTGTTTCCATAGCAGAGAAGTCAACACATTCTTTATATTATGTGGTTTGATTGTTTGAACTTACATTCAAATAGACTTATAATCAACCATCAACTGCACTAATTGCTGGTCTGATGTCCAGACAGAGATCTCTGTTGGTCGGAAGCAGCATCCTGTGCCTTTAATCAGAAGATGCAGCTGACTGAACCCATTTTGCATTCACCCTTCACTCCACTCCACTCTACTCCACTCCACCTCCTCCCACTCCACTCCATTCCCCTGCTCCCTCTCTTTTTCCCTTCTCTTAGCCCCAACCCTGGCTGTCATCAGCATGCAGGCTCTGTCTGGAGGACCACACACAGAGTAATTATTAATAAGAGAAGATGACAAGTGAACATCCCTCCTGAATGCTAAGAGATGCCAGTGGAGGCTGGAGATGGCCGGCCACTCTCTAATTCTCTGAGAGATGCCGGACAAGTCCGAGCTCGCTTTCGCGTTGATCTCTTCTCAAAGTCATTCACAGGAAGGGCATGAGAATATGCAGGTCCCATTCTGCTAATGATATCCCACCACGCTGAGATGCCCTTTGCGTAAGACTGCGTGTTCATAAATAGAGATTTAAGATTTCATGCTCTCACAGACACGGTTTCAAACAAGACTCTGGCGGGTTTAATACTTACTGGGGGTTGCTCATGTCGAGGTCTTGTTGCTGCAAATAGACATCCACACTAAATGACCCCAAGTGCAAAATGTGATTTCACCACTGCAGAGACCTGGCTCCTACCACACCTACAGAAAACACAAAATAATAAAGAATTACTACAGAAAAAGGAAATCATGAAGCAAATCATGGGCAAACTCCATCTGTTTGAGAAAGATTGTGTGATTGTGTGAGCTCCAAAACAGCAATCAATAGACACTGAGGGGGGACTGTTTTGCGTGTTCCAAGGTCAAAAATTAACATTTAATCACAAAATATATACAGATGAGTAGGGTAACACAAATGCATGAAAAATTATCAATGAAGTATCAGTGCTTTCCGTTTTCCTGAAGGCGCTCTGTCCTAACTTCAGCTTTAGCTATGCTCCGTTCAACTATTTTCCTGGGGAGCACTAAACTGTAATGGATTTTAAATCTCCTCCAATATATGCTCCGCTCTGTGAATCAGGGGCTGAGGAACATCACACCTCTTGCATAGCAAGTACAGCAGGATGCTAGCTCTTTGTGCCACAGGATAGAGAGCCATTGATGTCCGAGTCCAGTTCAGTGAAAGCCCACTCCAGCTGCTTTGCAGGGAACAGACATGACATGTCCAGACAGGAAAGTCAAAACACACAGCTTTAACATGAAACGTCCACAGTTACCAAATCTCCACCAAGTGCTTATGAATTATAACTGCAACGATTACACCTTAATCATTTACACAACATTTCATGGAACTGGGGTTGTGTGTAACACACGGATACACGGCAAATAAATAAAATAAACAATCCTCGGACATGGAGAGGTGAGGAGTCAGCATTCACAGCCGCAGGAGACCACAGCAGAGTAATGTAGTGATGCACGGCAGATTAAATGCTACTCAGAATAAATCAACCCAGGTCATCCAAGGGCTGAAAGTGACACTGTTTCACTGCAGCACCCAAAAAAAAAGTGCTTATTAGCATAAACCTTTGAAAACACAAAGATAATGCTCTGACCATAAGATAAGCAAAAAAATAAATAAATAATCAAAAACATTTAACAAGGTGCATCGCTTTCTGTGTGGAGAAATCACTATAGAGGTGACCAGAAAGGCAAGTGGGATCAAAGGTGTGTGTATGTGTGTTTGGTAATTTACTGCAGAGCAAAGTATATCTGGACTTCATATGTGAAAATCACAGCATCAGAGAGCTCCAATTTCACAATCGGCATCTTGAATTGCCACTTATTACTTTAAGCACAGTCCACAGTAAGTGCTTCATCAGCGGAGGTGGTTGTCCACAAGGCAGCAATTTTTATTTATATATTTATTTTTTTTACTATTTCATTTCACCAAACGAGTAATGTGGGCTATTTCTGTCCATGGTTTTCTGCGTTTAACCTAATCATGCATTTGCAATCATTTCAAATGGAGCTACATAAACAGATATGGTGCTGTTAACATTTCCCCACTGTGCTTAGAGGCCACACAGTCTCACGCTTGTTTAAAGCAACACAAATACATCAGCTACCCCCAGCGCAGCAGAGTTAAATCATCACCGAGTCGAAATTCAGCACAAAGGCACACTAACCTCTTGTGTTTTGGTGCTCTACATTGTCTAAAGTGTGGTCGTGACTCCTTTGCCCTCGCAGTGATGATGGTAATATCTCCCTCCTCGCCGATGATGATGATCAGTGTGAGGGATGCTCGGATCTTGCTGTGTGTAGGCTGCGATTCCCCTTAAATTTGCGTTGGCCGAGCACCCGTATCGCCTCTCAGAAGACAGTGCACGACGAAAACACCTACTCTGGACCGAAAGCACCATCCTTTAGCGGAGACGACGAGGCTGTCACTGAATCAGGATGATAACGACATCTTCGGAAGGAGGCATAGATGTGCTTGCAGGGGCTTCCCCCACAATCACACAGGGGACTCCATGTGCCCGATAATAAAGAAGAAGAGGGTTCACGACCGGGGGGAGCTGTCCAGGTGCTGAAAACGGGATTCCAGCGGCGACAGATGTGTGACAAGCAGCGCCGTCAACGCGGAGGAAACCGGACTAGATGTATTGAAAAAAAACAAACAAACCCCAAAACAAATAACAACAGCAACCCCCCGCCCCCACAACAAAACAGACTATAGATGAAATAATATATGTAGTCTATATTCCCTATTAAACCACAAGTCCCCGTCCCTCTTTTACAACCCTCTTTTCTATGCCACCCTGGATGCGTCGACGTAGAAAAACACTCTCGCTTCACTTCACCTCTTCAGAGTTCCTCGCGATAACAACCCACCCGCACGAAAAAAAGAAATAAATAAAAAAATCACTAATAACTCTTACAGTGACTTCAAGTGTTTTTTTGTGGCGCTCAGCATTGAGTTTAAATGATGATTGAAGTGTGCTGTATTTCATGTCATTTATCAGTCTGCACTGTCACTGTAATATTCACAGACAGACCTGTTGAGATATACAGAAATGCAATATCTGTAGTTGCCATTGCTATGAGATAAGTATAAGGTAATAAATAAGATAATAAATAAATAAGTTGTAACTTATAATAAATAATCGGTGGGTTACACTACTTAAAACAGGGAATATTTCCCTTCTGTTCTGTTTGGTAACAATGCAGTAAGAAAAGTTAGTAACCCATCAATAAATGCTCATGGGATACTCGATTTCCAATAAATCATCAAGTTGATATATCTGAAATAAAGGGTGTGCACAATCATTTAGCAAGTCTGCAGGAGATAAAATGATGTATGAACTTTGTCCAGCGTTTCTGGTCCTAATGGACATTGGTGACTTTAGATTTTCTATTGATCATTACAAAAAAATGAGGGGGTCCAAATAGAAAGTGACATTAATAGCTATCTTAAATATAACTATGATAGGCCTTTTGAAGTGAGGTAGCCTACACATAACACACTATCAAATGATCAGACACTAAACAGAAATGTCCTCAAAATCAATTTTGCACCTCCACAATGTTGCATGATTCAAGAACTGTGTAATCCACAAAAAGCCTGGCCCCGGTTACACAATCACCCCATGGTTCAAGACAACACAATTTCTTAATAGGAAAGCTGCAAACAATTTAAAAAAAGGCCAGTTGATGAGTCAGCTAACGGTTCTTAGCATACAGTAGTAATTATAAGTCTGAAAGAAGTGGTGTGATCTGTTTTTAGACTACAAGTCCCTGTGATTCCATTCATGCCTTCTTTGCATACCGACCATTCACTTGTTTCTTACCAAACCCAGACACGCTGAGCTCACGTGCACAACAGGTGATTTCCTCACCTACCCTCAGCCTCATGACGTAAGGCAACTAAACCTCTGAGAACAAAAACAAAATGTTATTTAATCTAAGACTTTATCTTTGTCAAAGTGACTCCTGTGTCAGTACACACAGACCTCTCTTAGCTCTGTGTGTATTGCTCACATACCATTAAATGACACCATGACACACATAGAAATTACCCTACAATCAGTCGGTAGAATGCAGAGGGTTTAGCTTGCCATTTACAATGTGGACAAACTGCAATCACAACATTTTTTTTAGGCCAAAGGGAGGAACACGCCTACGTGTGTCTCCTCTAACAAAAAGCAGTTCCGAGTTACTTAGAAGTGTCACTATGACTCACCTTGGGAACCTACACTAACTAGCAAAAGCTGGGAACTCACAGGCTGGTAAGGACAAAATCTTTCTTTACTACATTCAGGGTGATGATATGTTCCTATTACAACCCCATATGAGTGATTATTACACCTTTAAGATTCATACGTGTAGTTTGTTTTCATTATTGACATTTTAAACCTCTTCCTGTGACATTCTTTCTTGGTGGTGAGATTATTTCCTTTTTGTGAGACAAAAATTCCTCTTGTGTTCTCAGGACACAGCAAGAAAAACAAGAAAATGATGGCAGGTAATTCAAATCTAATCATTTTATAAACTGATTAGTCAGTCCTGGAACTATTCTTCCTAAAACGTTGTTATGTCAATGTGTGTAGATCATGGAGACCTTTGTGATGGGCAGGACGCCACCTTTTGCATGAATGGAGGGACCTGCTATAGAATAACTTCCATGAACGCACTCTCCTGTGTGTAAGTTAAACCTAAAACCTCATTTTCAAATCGTCTTGCATATGTCCCATGGCAATACTGTGGACATTTCTTCACATTATATTTTACTTCAGGTGCAATGAAAATTACAAAGGCAGCAGATGTGAGCAGTACCAGCTCTCCAGCATTTCCGCCAATGCAGGGGAGGCAGGGTTAATTGCAGCCATGGTCATTGTTGCCCTCCTCATCGTTGTGATGGTGACGGTTGTTATCTATTACATATGCAAGTAAGTACATTGTGGATTTGGGATTATCAACATTCTCAAGGCATAAAAATAGCATTAGGATATGAAAGTGTTTGTGTTATACAACCCTACTGTAGCCAGAATACATTCTTTTAAAGCTAATAATCATTACTTGTGTCCTCATGCAGGATGCGGAAAGCCAAGCAGCAGAGCCAACAGAACAATCAGCAACAATATTGGAGAGTAAAACCAAGAGTATGAGCTTTCTTCTGCTATGCATTTGTTTCTCTTTTGATTGGGAGAGAGGGGTGTCACTCGCCTTATTGTGACTCGGATACTGTTTTGGATATGCTGCACGGATCTTAACTCAAGTCAGGGCAGGTGAAGAGCTTGATTCATTGTCTCATGAGATTTCTGGATTCCAGTTTTAAGAAAGGTGTAACTCATTAACACACACAAACAAGGTGTGAAACAAGTGTGAGTGGGTGGGAATTGAATCACACCTTGCACAGTAGCCTTTTTAAAACAGCTACGAAGCAGGCAATGGTGTTACTCGTGTTAAATCACATTTCAATCTATGTGCTTTGTCCGAAATGTATTTAAGTATAGTATATAATATATATATATGTGAAATAAATAATATAATAAATATTTAACTGGTGATATGGAATTATGAAATAATAAAAATTGTGTAAATACATGCAATGATTCCCAGTGAATGATTTGACTGTGTGATTTATGGTTGGACACACATGCACAAACACCTAGACACCCACACACATATTTGTATTTGTGAGGATCCTGATGAACTAGCCATTCCCGATCCTCTATGCCTAACCATCCTAACCTCAACCTTTAGCCTATTCTTAATCTAATCCTAAATCTAATCTTAACCCTAAACCATAATTGAAGTAGTCAGGACTGGTCAGGATGACCTCACTTTTTAAAAATGTCACACACACACACACACACACACATAGAACTTGGTGATACACTGTGTGTGGGAGTCTGTATAATTAGAGTATCCCAGGCCATTCATCAGTCTCCTTAAAGCTAAAAACAGGGGCACAGGAGATCCCAGGAGTTTCATAATGAGAATAGTGGCATCAGATATGATTCAATTCAGCGAGCTTGGGAGAGAATTAAAACTCGTTGGACTGCTTTGCCAACAGTTTGTTAGTCTCTCTATTTTGACAAACTTCCAGAATTCTCCAACAGATGCCAACAACCAACTGTGGAAAAAAATGTGTTGACAACTCCCTAAAATTCTTGTCATCATTAATCACACAGTTTTGCACTCATTCACTCATTCAGGCATTACAATCTGGAATTGTTTTTGTTTTGTTCAATTCAAAGACTTTTAACACAGGTATTATATGAAAATGATCACAAAGAATGGCTGAGCTCTGATTGTGTTGCAAAAATGCATGTTGCTATGAGGAAATATCTGTACAGGGTGGGCCCTAAACATCACTACATGTGAAGTAGAAACTTTGGACGTGTACCATGCTGCTTTAAATAGGAACTGACAACTTTCCAGTGTGTGTGAAATGTTTTTATTTCTCTTAAATACAGAAACATAGAAATTAAAATGTTCTTGTGCTTGCTTTTAAAAAAGGGTAAAAATGGATGAAGCCAACAAATTTCAAAAAGACAGTGGCCTTCCTTTGGTGGCTGAAATGCAGTTATTTGCTTCCACCTAGTGGCAGTATAGCTTCCTTGCCAAGTGTAATGAAAAATGTAAACAAATTTATTTTAAAACATCCTCTGGACTGATTTAAAATATATATATATATTTAAAAAATACTTAAGATCACAGGGTTTATCTGAAATGTAAAGGCATTTCTGTAAACAACTTACTCTTACAGACTTCTGGCTTTGTCAAACTCATGTGCAATTTTGAGTGCTGTGCTGTTGAGTCCTACAGACTGCATGTTAGTGATGATGGTGACCACCACCCCCTGTGGGAGGATGGGGGTCTGTCCTCGGTGCTGGTCTACCTCCTCCACTGGTAACACCAGGAGGACACTGCTAGCCCCCACAGCTCCTCCGGTGTGTGACACGTAGTGTCTGCGCTTCCTGCACTGGCCATATTTCTGTAGTTTCTCTACTACCAGCCAACCTTGGGCGTACAGTCCATCTTTATCCCAGCTGGCCTCTGTCCTGTCAACGGGTGCCCACAGGTCTATGACGGTCTGGGGTTTGAGGAAGCCAGGGAGCAAGCCCTCGGTGTCCTTTAGGTGGGCCACCTGGTAGCTGTACAGCAGAGCATTACCGAAAAGCAGCAGGTCACCCACAGTGGAAAGGAAGCCGCCTCCTGCCCACTTGTACGAGTTGTCTACGTATGGACAGTTCACAACACGTCCTCTCTTGTTGAGATGATAAAATCTGTGGAGGAGCATTAATGATTAAAGGGGTATATTACAGCAGGAAATATTTATAAGCTGGGCTGTCTGCGTAGTAGACAGACAGAAATACTTTTGAATCTGGTGCAACAAGACCAAAGGAAGCTGTGGTAGGGGCTGTGGTAGACCCTTTTGCTCAGAAAGGTAGAAAATCTACAAGAAGCAGAACGCACTGGGCCACACTGAACCACTAAACTCGCCAGCTAGTGGCTGACATACTGTGAGCTGGGCGGTGGTTGTGGATTACGGCTCATTCGAGGAAGTGCCATGTATAGTTCCAACAACAGCTTTATGAGCGAAGAGCTCTGGGTGCAGGCGACATGCTTATTTGCATGTACTTGTTCATTTGCATACAGTATCCACATTGTAATGATACAAAGCTGGTTGGAAATTTCCTGTAAATGTGGACTCACTCGTGGATTTTTAATTAATACCAGATCTATACAAAGTTCTGACATCACTGATACACCTCCACTGTACTCAAGCGTGACACACCACAGTAATTTGAACATAACTTGACACTTGTGGTTATAGATTACCTGGAGCGGTGGTAAATAATAGGGTCATTCTCATCTGGCACAGTGTTGAGCATTCCTAGCTCACGGAACATGTTCATCATGAGATCCAGGAAGCGATGTCCAGCAGCTCGCTCTACAACAGCACTGAGCAGGGTGAAGGCGTGGGTGGAATACAGGAAAGTGGTGCCTGCGAGTAGGAAAGGAATTTAATCTTACTCATCAAGAGATGTGCAATTAAAAGATGTACCATTTCAATGGATTAACAAGTGAATATGTGCTTTACCAGGTTTGAAAATGAGCGGGTCATCCTTAAAGAGGTCCAAGGCCTGAGTAACACTTTCAAAGCTGTTCTTCAAGTAATATTCCTCGTGCTCAAACTCTTTTTTCTTCTGAGCCTGAGTGACTTCTTTGCCCTTGGTGTTGTGTCCTGCTGCAGGTTTGTCTTTGTTTTCAGATGAGCCCTTTTCATCCTCTTTCTCTTTCACCAGCGGCTTTAAAAGTCGCTTAGCTTTCTCCTTGTCCTCCTTCACTTTCTTTGCGTCTTTTTCATAATGACGTATGCCACTCAGGTGGGACAGAATCATACGAGGGGTTATTGTGACCTTAAAAGAAGAGAATAAAATGAGCCGAACACATAAAAAGGAACAGCATGATATTATTACTGATAATTAGAAAACTGTGACATTTTGTTCAGGTTACTTACATCCTGTCCATCAAATTGTTTCTGGGGAAATTCTGGGACATATTTCTGGACTGGGACATCAAGATCTAGTTTCCCCTCCTCGCACAATCGTGCAGCAGCTGCAGATGTGAGGGGCTTACTGATGCTGGCGATTCGCAATACCGTTTCTGGGCTGCACGGCACACGATTCTCCAAATCAGCATAACCGAGCCCTGAATTAAATGAAGGATTTAAATGCATCGCATAAGAATATTTATGTATTCAATATGTTTCTTGTCTTGTGTTTTATACTAATTTACAGACTATCACTTCTGTTTTTTTAAGACATTTCAGTGAAGGAAAGAGGGTTATGCTTCATTTCACTTGCTGTGCTGTTTGGTCAAGATGGCTTGGTCCACGACACAAACAAAAGGCCATTTTAGTTTACAACTGGAAGTGGGTCACTTGTTTTGCAAAGCAAACAGAGCTAAAGCTTAAAAGCTATTTACTTTTTAATAATTGATTTGTCTCGTGGTTTTTTTTTTCTTACTTAGTAAGCCACTGCTGAGGCACGGTTAATTTGATCTGAAATCTTAATTTTTCTCCAAAGTGACATGACATCAGCAAGAATGGCAGATCTGGGATATTGGCCAATTTTGTGCCCAAATCACAAAAGGCACAACATTGGCAACCATGCCAGTATTGATATAAAGCATTTATGTGCCTCGTGGTTACACACTGGTCCAGCCAGAGTGGAGACGTGTAGGCCACAATACAAAACATTATGCAAATGTTGGCATGTCATGGCAAGAGTGGCAACTGTAACAACAACATTGTGAGAAAACAGAAAACATTAAAGCAACATTATGCAACTTTTCCACCTTCAAAAACAGCTTCACTGTCATTTTGATGCTACAATGACTGAACAGTGCCTTCATCATTCCCACGCTGGGCTTTGTACACCTGTTACTGCACTGCAATGACTTCTCACTTTTGCATTTGTAAGTAATATTAGCTGGCTTGCTTTGTGTTGTGCTGCTGCACTATGAATACTTAAATCAATACAAATGCATGTATACAGCTGTTGACATTTAGAACAGTGGAGTATAGATGAATCGTACTCTGAAACTGCGGTGGCCAAATTGCCAGTTCTTACATAATGTTGCTTTTATCAGCAGTTTTTTTTTTTTTTTTGAGAATTAATTAATCATTTAGTCATAAAAGCAGAAATTAAACGATAAATATTCTTCAACTCAAACTCCTCAAACATTTGGGATTTGCTGCTTTCCACTTTGGGTTCAGTAATTTGAAAACACACCCCAGAGTCTAGGAAATTATGAGGGGATTTTAAAAAAAAAATCAACAATTACTAATAAATCAATTAAAATAGTTGCCCACTAAATATATGATGCGATAGGATAAGATGAGGTAGACAGCTGCTCATAATACACAAGGAGGTTTACGCAAAGTACTTATCAATCATATAAAAATAATCTAAGATATACTAGAGATGGAAACAATAAAATAAAAGTTAGACACATTATATACATGTCTATCTTTTTAGGTCACTTAATAATTGTACCACTGCTGGCTCAAGTTTGTTTGCTTTGATACAAAGTGTTATCACACATTCACACTTTAGACCAGCATTAGTCGTGTTGTTGTGTTGTGGGCCATTGTTGCACCAGTCCAGTATTGTCTCCAAAAACACAGACTGCTGGTGAACAAACCTGACTAGTCACACTGCTTTCATTGTATTTTTGTTGTTGTTGTGTGTGTAAATGCTTTGAAGTGGACTTTGTATGCACCAACCTTCACACCAGACATGAGCACCATCCACAGAGACCCCAACCACCAGCCCTGGAGCCCCGACCTCAGCCTGAGTGACAACAGATGCACACACTGAAGTTAAGCAGGGAATATAAACAGAAACAGAGAGAGTGGTTGAAGGTGTTTCCACATGCCTACCTCTGTGCCTACCTGTATCCGCTCCAGAAGCTCCCTGCTGACCTTTATGGCCTCACTGTATCTGTGGGTCAGCTGTGTTTCTGTTTGTTTACCACCGCAGGAGCTGTCCGCTGAGTCTCTCTGATATTTCAACCCCACAGCTAACGCAACCCCCACACCGAGCCCACATATCCACAGCGTGGACTTTGCCCTGTGTGCATTAAAGCCTGTGTTTGTTCCTCGGACGTGTTGTCTCTGTTGTTGAATAAAAACACTCCGCTTGGCTCGCGCTCCGGCTCCTCGCGGTGTGAACAAAACAGACTCACGTGCTGTTTGCAGTGTAAATTTGGCACAAAAACTATTTTGCAAAAACAACCGGGACATTGTTGAATATCCTGCTGCTGCTGCTGCTGCCTGTGTTTCCTTTTGTTGATGAGCTTCCTGTTTGCATCGTCGAGCCAGACCAAGTTAATCAAACCACGTTTCGGATCAAATCGAGCTGCGTTCATGGCTCCACTAAAAGCACAACAATGGTGCAGTGTAATGTAGAAAGAGTGTTTTTAGTGAACAAGATTTTGTTTGTGCATTCAACAAATTGCACACACAGCTAATAACTGAAGAAAAAAAAAAATCAATGCACATCAAGTCTTACTGTCTTTGAGGGTTGGTTTCAAACAGGAAACTCGTTGTAATTAAATTAAACTTGTTCTTCCAGAAATGGGATGGTGATCATGTTTTATAACTCTACCTTAAAACGGTCCTTTTTTTTTTTTTTAAATAATGTGTTTTATGTATTTTTAATTATGAGTATTATTATTATTATCTATTTATTTTTCTTTTCTTATGGACTTAATTACCTTTTTTCCTCCGAGAGAACTGTTGGTTAAGAGAGGGTGGGAAGGGATTGGAAGGTTTGTTATTGTTTGTTGTGTTCATCATGTATTGTTTATTGAAAACGACCAAAATACAATAAATAAAGTTTTGAAAAAAAACTTGTTCTTCCACATGCTACTGAGGCTCCACATGCCAATATGTTTTGTTTCTTCAGATTTCAATCATCCGATCCACCAAACAACCCCAAACAAGAGTCAGCACCAAAGAAAAGCTTTTCTTTTCTTTTTTTTTTGGCATTGTGAGAGAGAGGATTTGGCAGATTTTCCATGGATGCAATCCACATACTCATCCCACAAATGCATGTCCCTTACAAATGTGGCACCGTTTAAAAGGGAAATGAACATGCTTTCCAATGGTATAAGTTTTTATTGCCAAAAAGCACTGTTATACAACAAATATATAATGTACCAAACACAAATTTCCTTAGTTTTTGTGCATTTAGAAAGCGGGACTAGAAACAGAAGAGAGATGAAGAGTTCTTAACTGAAGTATTTTGTTTGGATCAGTCAAATTTTTCATCATTTATTATGACAGAGGTGCTGTGGTCACACATATTTACTGAATATTTACTGAAGACCACAAAGACAGTTCATCTTCTGACACCTTTGCAGCTAAATGAAGATATTAACCAAAGGTCTGATCAATAAGTGTGAGGATCACCACCAGCATGATGATGATGTGCACAGAGGACAATTTAACATACATAATTCTGTATTTTAATGAGGAAGATGCTTTGAGGGCTTCCCCTTTATCTGGCATGAGATTTGTAACGTGCAGTTATGTCATAATACAATACTTCAGCATTGAGGAACAATCAGGTTACATTCATGATTTTACTGAGAATCATTAAAAAGTTTCAGAGCGTCCCTGTAAACCACACTAACACACAGTGCCAGAGGGGAGAGAGAGACGCTGTGCTGCTGCCAGAAGAGCCGCTCAGTGAAGGCTGAATGGAGGGCCTTTTGCATTTTTTGTGCGTTTTTGAAGCCATTTCAGTTTCTACTTTATGCTAGGAAGGGGAGGATGATGTGAGGGGGTCGCAATCAGCAACTACACAGCTAGATGCCACTAAATTCTACTTATATATATATATATATATACCGTACCTTGAGGGTCTGAGTCACTGGAATTTTGTTTTTAAAATTGTGTTGATGAGTAAAGTGATGTGATTTTCATTAACACATTTGTGGTAATTCTGACATCTCACTGACTAATTCTCAGGATGCCAACTTATCCTTAACCAGAAGACACACACATACAAATTTCTCTCTCTCTCTCTCTCTCTCTCACACACACACACACACACACACACACACACAGGTCACTGGTGCAACAAAAAACCAACAACATACTGATAACATACTGATAAGTTACAATAACTCAAACGAAAGGCACCTTGACGAAGAAGTAGGCTTGCCTTGATAAATACTATAAACTTAAACTGTATGCAATACTTCTAAGTTACTGTACTGTTGCTTTTATTAAACCGAAAACATTTAGTAAGTTTTCCACAATTGCTACATCTTGTTTATTTTGAAACTGAACTGATAAGGTCCAGTAGTGCCTAGTAAACTCCAGAGAACCGAAGAATCACATGACAATGTTTTTCCCCCAGCTGGAAGTTAAACTGAGGGTCAAGCTAGAAAAAAAATGAGCCAGGAGTAATGTAATAAAGCTGCAAAATGGACAGATCTTCATTTGTGCTGCACATTTAACAGATTTTACATGTCTGCGGAGAAAATGAATTCTATTAAATAAGTTTTCTTTTCCTTTGCAGAAAGTTTTATTCAATCACGGCAGAATTTAGGTTACCTATGTGATGGATTTTAAAAAAAGCGATGCATGAACCACAAATAAAGTTAGAAAACTTTCAAAACGTGCTTTTATTTATATTCATATTCTGTACATTTCAGATATGATAAACACTTGAAACATCTACATTAATACAATGCACAACCAGATGACTGAAATCATACTTTATAGACAAGATGAACAAATTTTGAACCAAATTACTGAAATGCATTTGCATTTTCAGCCATTGTTTAACTGAATAGTAGCACCAGTATACATAATGACAGGCATAGCCAATGTATACTTACAGTTGTGAGGAAACTTTGTGTCTTTTTAAACATAGTTTGTCTTACAGACTGCAAAATGTGCGCAATGTTGAGGTTTAACTAAGTGCAAAATTTCTCCACTTTGTCCTTTAGTATGTGCATAATCAGGGTGGAATGGAACGTATCAGATCAGCTTTAATGCAGATGTAGAAAAACAATCTTTGTAACCAATGGCACATGTCATTTCACCAGATGACTTGTCAAAAGAAAAAGGAGAAAATAAAAACTTAATCTTAAGGATTGCAAAATGCAGAAAACATTACAAGATAAAAACTGGCTTGTGAAAACAATCTTGTTTCTCTGTTTAGGCTTCATCAAAGGGAATGGTTTAGCTTTATTTCCCCTTAGCTTTGCTCCTAGGTTGACTTCCAATGAAGGCAGGACGGTGCAATCGGAAAAGCATCTGACTGTTTGATCTCCACCATGGGCAAGGTACGAGAAGAGGGGTTTATGGTAAGCAAGGTGCAAGTACAAAAAGCCAAAACGACAGTGCGTGTGGGGTCAGACCGAGCTTTCACAAATTATTCAGTTCCATTAGAGTCTGGTCCAGCATCTGGTGCATATCGAGGTTCTCTTCTTTAGCATGTGACAGTTTCTCTGTTAGAACATCAAATGAAGAAGTTTTAATCTCACACACAAGCAAGCATAAGTAAGTCAATTGGTTAGCTTGCATTAATAATGAAGCTGGCTACATCATTCAGGTCAGGTATTAAACTCGAGTACTTTTAAACCTAACCTACACTTCACTGACAAAAAGCACATTGAGTAAACACGATTGTATTATGATATGCAAGCAACCATGCAAACAGGTTACAACAAAGTTCTCATTAATACACATGAATACAAAAACAATCCATAAAAAGCATCTATGTAATGTTGTAATGCTAGGTTGTAAGACTTGCAAATGATATATTTAAAATAATCCCTGATTTCCACTGTATTTGAATTACATTTCCACAAACAGCAACACAAATTTCAAGCAGTGCAGGATCATATGTGGACAATGCAAATGGAAGAGCTTTTGATGTTAACACTGGATTAGATTGTCATACACACATTAAAAACAAAACCGTAACCAACATTCACACAATTTAGTCCTCATTCAAGGCCACGCGTAGTTCATTAGTGAGAAGGCGGTTTTTCTCAAGTTGCTGGTAGAGGCGATCTTTGCAGTCAGAAAGCAAGTTGAAAAACAGAGAGAGGACAGGAAATCAGAGGAAAATAGGAGAAGTGGAAGTGCCATGCCTGTTCACACCTACCTTCTCCAGAACAGATCACCGAAGCCTTTTTTTTAATCTTTATGAAACATACTGATCTGAATAGCCTTTAAATAACATGATCAAACAGTGTTGTGATGTTCTTTTATTGACATGGGGCTTTAGATTGTTTGCCTGCAACAGGTAAAGCAAGGCAGAACAGTAAATAGTGTGAAAACATAGGATGAGCAGATTTAACCAAGAAAGGTTGAAAAGAACCACGGCAGCAAACCTTAACTTTAAAATAAAGTCTGTAAAATTTGAGAGCAACATGGAAGAAATAATATCTGTCATTGCAACTAATAAAATGCGGTGGATCAACATCAGAACTGGATAAACTGTTCCTCAGAATCAACCATTTTTAGCCTCAGTCTGGTCTGACATTCGTAACAGTTTAAGGATGCGGCTCAACTATTGTTCTGCAGTCCTATTTGAATCATGAAGTCTTCTTATCTTTCTGTGTTTTAATGTATGGGAACAACTTTAATGAAAACACTCAGGATGTGTGATTGTATATTTATTGAAATATATGACAGGATACTGTGTATCATACAAAGCCCATGTGTCGTAATCACTGATAGCAGTTTCATCCATTTTTTCCAGCAACCAGATGAGGCTCAACAAATCTTACATTCTCTTCTGTATTCTACCATTACACCCCATACTGCTCTACTATACCACAATCTTCCTGATAACAATCCAACACTAATTCCCTCCAATTCTCAAATCCGTCCAGTCAGTCAATCCTTCTCTCCTGTCACAGTCGTAACTGTTGAAAAGTGCTTGATGCATCATCTCAAATGCTAAGAGAGAAGACAACTTGGCTCAGCTTTCAGTCAAGTAGTGTACCTGTAGATGTTCTAGGCTTCTGTGCTTATAGCACAACTGTGATATTCCTAAATATCTTAGCTTCAACAAAACAATCTTTGAAGACAATAAAAAGAACAATGAAATCTATAAAACTACACCAAGGAAAAGCAGGATGAAGCTCAATTAATGGTTTGTGGAGGTGAAGAAACAAAATCAAAAACATTACGTAAAATCAAGGCTTCCTGGTTTTATTAGAGCCACTTGAAAATAAATAGAAATTAAAAAGAAAAAGAAAGGACAGAGTAAAGAGATACAGCTTACATAGAAGGAAGGGTGTTTATTTTTTACACAACGCAGAAAGTTTCTAGGATTCTGTACAAGAGATGGGATGCGATTAACGTTGGTGTGAGGATGAAGACATGAGGAGGAAAGGAAAGCAAAGACAGAGAGGGAAAGGAAAATGGCGAGAAGGCTGGAGAGAGCAAACAGATATTGCTCAGCCGGCAGGAGACATCTTTGATGAGGTGTAAAATATTTATCTGTGTGGGAGAGAGAAAGTAAAGTGAACCGGTGGGGTTGGAGCCGCAGCTACGCAAATTTTAGATGTGTGCCACAATACGCCAGAATCACACGTCTCACGTCACAACACTACAAAACCATAATGCAAAATGGAAAGGAGGTTTGACCGATTCCTCCCTCTAAATTACAACAAGATCTTTCTGCTAAAGTGCGAGGAGCAGCGCTGGACCAGACAGATGGTGGTGTATCTCGTCAATCTCCCACAGTAAAACCAAATGGTAAGGAACTAATTTAGCAACCACAGTGATGCTAAATTTGTCTGTTAACCTTCAACAAAGGGGGATCTCACAAACACACAGAGGGCCTTTCTTCTAGACAGAAGTAGACCATGTTAGTAGAAAATAACAACACTCAATATATCTTGTGAAAATCGCTCAATAATTCGTTTTCCCCAAAAAAAGTAATACAATTCACAGTTGATTCAGCGAAAATAATGTCAACTCATGCTGAGCCTTCATGCATTACTTCAGTTATGTTTACAGTAGTCTCAAACAACAATGATACTGATACAAAGGTATCGTACAAGTATCATCATACACGCACCAGGGAAGTGTGAGTAGAAACCACTTAGAGTGAGTTATAATTATTGCATCAATTATTATTATTGCTTCAATTACACAGACACAGAATACAATGTCTGTTTTAAGACACTAAACTTTAAGACTATAGAGAAACATAGCTGTATAATCATTTTAAATGTAGGTACAGATACAAGGGTTGGATGTCGTAGTTATGGTGGATACAAGGAAACGTAAAGGAGATGATGGAGGTGAGGCAGTTGGTGTACGGAGATGTAAGGTGTAAGGAGGACAGGTGCAGGGAGAAACAAACAGGTGCAGTGAGTTGAAAATTACATGGAAGTCATGTCGTTGAGGGCGTGGTCCAGCTCCTCGCTGATGGCCTTGTACTTCAGTTTCTGGGCATACAACTCATCTATTGGTGGGGTGGGTCAGGAGTGCAGGGGGGAAGGGAGGTGCAAGGAAGGTGAGCAAAGGTGAAGAAGCACATAACAAGGAGATGGAGGGTGAAGCATCCGGACCATGACAGACAAGAGAAGGTGACAGAAAGATTGAAAAAAAAAGAGGAAAACAAAGTTACACCAGAAAATGATAGAATAAGCAACAAAAGTCAGGGAAAAATCATCAGCGCCTGAAGAAATGAAAATCTTCCACTGCCATACGGCTCTCAGCCTTTAGCCCTCACTATGACTCCGTGAACACTAAGTCAACATTTAGCCCTGATATGTCTGATAAACATCAAAGCCATTCTTTCCTACCTTGAAACTCTAAAACAAATTAACAAGACTTAAATGAGGATAAATGTCCCCACAACAAAAGTATGATGCTGACTGGAAAAGAAACCATGATGAGATTAAGAGGGAAGCAGAAATAAGAGTTCAAAAGCAAAAGCAAAGAATGGGCTTAGAAAAGCACTGAGCACTTACCCAAATACCACTGACACAATAACAATTTCTAAATAACCAGAGAAAAAAAAACATACCTTCCAAGTCATCAATGGTCTTCTCAAGCTTGGCTACTGATCTCTCAGCGAACTCAGCACGAGTCTCAGCCTGTGTTACAGAGACAGATTTATGAGTTAGTGTGTGTGATACAGCACCCGTGACTGTAAAATTATCCTGGACTCAGCCTGCAACTCCAGATAAGGCCTTCGGAAACTTTACCTCCTTCAGCTTGTCGGTGAGGACCTTGATCTCCTCCTCGTACTTGTCCTCCTTCTGTGAGTACTGTGGGATGAAAACAATGATAGGTGTCAAACAGGTGGCCACGGAGTTGAATGTCCTAGTGCATTCAAACTGATATGACACATTTTACTACATATATATGAAATAAAACTGAAGTGAAGAGATTCCTCAGGCTCTTCTGCTCCCCTTCCACACAAGCTGAGGTGTCTGACAGCATGCAATTGCCAGAATGTCACGCTTACCTTCTCAGCCTGGGCCTCCAGTGACTTCAGGTTGTTGGTCACAGTTTTCAACTCTTCCTCAAGCTCAGAGCATTTGCTGGGGTTTTAGACAAGGGGATAAAGTTGCAAAGGAGAAGAAGAGGAGGAGGAGGAGGAGGAAAGCAAGGGTGGACAGGACCAGAAGTGAACACAAAACAGAAGGAAAGTAAGAAAGAGGGGGGAAGGAAACAAAAATAAATAAGACCTACAGGGTTTAAAACAAGGAGGGAACCCAAAGTATCTTAAAAGTACCCTTAACAGAGCAGAAATGTGAGAACAGCAATGTGACTCGCACAAGAGTAGTGTGTTACAGTGAGGTCAGTAATTTGGTAAAATAAATAAATATCATGCTTTTTTTTTTTTTTTTTTAAATGTGACGTGTTATTCTTGCACAGTCTTTGCCATGTTAAAGGCGAGGAAGAGTTTGATTTACCCCAAATAAAAGAGCATTAAAAAAAAAAAAAAGGAAACGAACAAGCATGCAAGCAAGGCAGAGACTCAGCAGCATAAACGACAGTGGGAAGAGCCACTCATCAAAGAAGTGTAAGTGTCAGATTTTGTTTGTAGTACCTTTGTGACTGAGGAGTTTAGTGATTTCATGCTTTGCTCCGTAACCCTTAGCTCTTCCTCCAGTCTCCGACATGCTCTGTTAGTGGGCGTGACATATGCGCAAAAGCCATAACCGTTCAAACCATGGAGAGCATGCAAATAATCAACAACATACAATGAGAACACAGGACACAATGTTCACATGAAAAGTGTCCCACACTTTTGTATATAAGTGCTCAAAGCTCCAACTGTTGAAATGCAAGTGTACATGCAAGTGTACGTGCGGATTTGGTGCATGTAAAGGTTGAAACCTCTTACCCTTCATTCAGCTCAGCGCGCTCCTCTGCACGCTCGAGGTCACCCTCAATGATGACGAGCTTACGAGCAACCTTTAGGTGCAGCACAACAAAGTGTTACAACATGAAAAATACCGCGTTAAGATGATGAAACTACACTCAACATTTAGCATTTACTGTATAAACGTGACATAAACCTTAATTAAATGGTTTATAACTCAAAACTGTGTCGTTGTAAGTAGGTGTAAGGACATTTTTGGCATCAATGTACAGTATTTGTCATTTTGTATTCAGATCCTTAAGTCCTTAATAAAAATGTATTTTTTTTTCCAATTAATTTTCTGTTGACTAATCTTGTAATGTTGTTTTAATTGTATTTCAAATTCAATTATATTTACTGTTAGTTAATGTAATCCATATATCTAAAACATAAAATGGATGTACTTATGTAAACTACAAGTACTTAGATACATCACTTAAATAAATGTACTTAGTTACATTCTACAACTAATTACAACTGTGTTTCACTATATTGTCATTTATTATTAATGTATACACCATTTAGAGGTGCCCACAACAGTTATAGTAGCTGACAAATAGTTAATAAATGCTCATATCTTCTTACAAATACATTCTAGGGTATTATGACCCATCTTTTAAAGGTTTATATACTTGAAAATTAAATACTGAAAATTAAAGTGTTGTCTTTTGAATGTATTAACAAATTGGTCATAAATGGTCATAAAAGGGTAAAAATGCTACTAGATTAAGATATTATTAAACAAATAATAATATCTATGAATATCTACTTATTATCAATAACTTTAACAAGTCTGTCTGATTGCAGTAATCGAGCTACTGCATGTTTGGTGTTGCACAATTGTTTTGGTGTGGCTGCCAGTGGCTGAAAAACTCGCCTCCTCATATTTGCGGTCAGCCTCCTCAGCGATGTGCTTGGCCTCTTTGAGCTGGATCTCCTGCAGCTCCATCTTCTCCTCGTCCTTCATGGCCCTGTTCTCAATAACCTTCATTCCTCTGTGTGATGGAACAAACAATCATGGGATGTTAGAAATCAAGAGATGAGACCTGGCAAACGGCCTACAGTCTCCCTAAGGACACAGTAGTCTTTCTTTAATCTTTAAAACATTCTAATAAGGTGAACATTTGATAGTTTTATGTCATTAAAGAGGGAGAAAATACATAATTTGGGATGTTGACAGCACTTTCTGACACAACTTGTATGACAGTGAACTGTATGAGGCTCTGCTTGTACCCCACACAAAGGGATAGTATGCAGTCCAGCCACCTGGTCTCTGCAGCGAGAGAGCGGCAGAGATCAGAGCTCTGAGTCCACGCTGTTCATAAGAACCCACCTCTCGCTCTCATCAGCAGCCTTCTCAGCCTCCTCCAGCTTGGTCAGGGCAGTGGCCAGACGCTCCTGAGCACGATCCAACTCCTCCTCAACCAGCTGGATACGTCTGTTAAGGGAAGCGACATCTCCCTCAGCCTAGGGAGAGAAGAGGAGCGTGTCAGGACAATTTGGAGGTCACCATCTTTAACACACTGTACAACCTGGAAATCACACAAGTGCACACGTACGTACACGTCTGCCCAAAGAACGCACAGTAGGTTGTTTTGTGTGGTGCACGCCAGCATTGTTTTATGCCAGGCGGGTGAGTGTAATCACAGTCAGTTCAGAAGTGTTTTTGTGGGACACCTGTTGGGAAAAGCCCTCCCAGGAGGCTCACCTGTGCTCCTCATTGACACTGTATATAATGATAACAATGCCCCAAGCTGACAGAAGGTTGAATACCCTGCCTTATTACTAGGCCCTGTGGAGAATATTAATAAGTCTCAAGCCAAAGGCCCTGAGACTATTATACTGTAACTGGCTGCTCACATGGTACACGTACAACCACAGAGGAGACTCCCTGGATAGCTCACATCCGTCAGAGACATTTAAATGAAAACAAACTGGTCACATTCGCAACATATCGGACCCACATTAGAGGATCTGAATAGGCTGATGTTTCGATGGTTATTCAAACCTGTAGCTAGTTCTGCTTTCTAAAATGTATTCATCGGTTACGAGAGTTGCTTTGTCTTAGAAATGCTCAGTGAAAACAGGCTACTAGAACACCTGTTTCCCCCCTTGTAGTTCATGTGCAAGTGTACACTGCTGGACCAAAGTGCATCTGAAGTTGCAGAAGCGTGACAAGGAAGTTGGTAATAATCTCTAAAGTGAAGCAATGGATTGCCAGCTGCATTTCAAAATAACCTCATGCTTGATGAACATGAATTAAAATGAGCTTAGGCTCAGACTTCTACAAGCACCTGCACCACCACCACTATGGTTTATTTCCCGTCTAGATAACTGCTGTTATGTTCACACAGGGAGGGAAATCACTCTGTGTAGCTGTGAGAACCTGTTGGCCTTATAAGGGCAAGTTAAAGAGGAGAAACTCACAGTGCAGTGGCACCTTAAAAAAAAAAAATGTTGCCACAGTTTACTTGCAACTTCCTGGTTGCTGAAAATAATTCTATCAAATGTTACTACACGTCTGCAAAAACACATAACAAACGGAACTTCCTGGAATGCAGGTTGCTGCAAAGTGCATCAAAGGAGGAAGATGAGGCAACAGAGCTGACACGATGTGCACACGGTTTGCTCCAACTGCTTTGACTTGTGCATCAGCGGCCTAACGTTACCAATTATATGCGCTTAGCCAGGGCGCAGCAGAGCTTACCAAACCCCCCCACCCTTCAGCAAAAAGACTACTTTGTGGTGGCAGTGCACGGAGCCATGTAAGGCTCAGTTTGCAGCACTGCGGTGCATCAGGAGAAATCCCGCTATCTCACTGTGCATCAATTCACCCATGACCCATGATCGGAACACATTTACGCAGGAAAGGCTATTACAGGATTGATGCCGAATATATATTTGCGTTTTTTTTTTAATTATTATTATAAGAAGTTACTGTCTGTCTGGACGCGCGATAAACATGCTTACTTGTTCCCTTGCTTTCCTCTCCGCAAGCAACTCCTTCTGTAATCTCTCGGCTTTCTCTTCTGCACCGTCTGCCTGCTCTTGCAAGAATTTGATCTTTCGTTTGACGGCCTCCAGCGATGTAGCCCCGGCCATTGTTTACTGTATAACTATTTTCTTTTTTCTGTTATCTGTCAAAACAAAAACAAAAAAAGAAAAAAGGGGGGACTGTACTATGAGCTGCAGCACAATTTCCGAGAAATTGTCAAGCAGCGAGATGACGTCCCTGATTGTGCCGAAAGCTGCGTGCCGAGGCTGGACGGTGCGCAAGCTTTCTGGAGGCGCACTGTGCAATACCTCCTTATTCGTCCAGGAAGTACCGCTCATTTCAAAATTGGCCAAAAAAATAAATAAATAAATAAATTGAATTATTCTGCAGGATTGTGTGACACATTGCTGCCACATGAAATAATAAAAATGTGATATTGAATTGATAGAAAATAAGAATGCATTTTAATGATAGAGCCAGTTATCACACGCTGTAAAGGATCACGTTTGTGACAGAGCCACAGCGCCATCTGCGGGCGGATTGTGAGCAGTACACATGGCTTTTAAAATACTACAGGCCATCCAATAAGTCTTCACTGAATACAGTAATTACAGGCTACCTTTTAGACTGTGCAAATATCACAGGAAACCCTCCATGGACATGAAAAAGATAGAGAGAGGGGGAAAAAAAACAAGACCATAAAACACTAAGTAGTAGTTAAATTCAATTCAGCACTAGAGACATATTTAAATATTCCTATAGGAATGTCGAGGGGGGAAAAAAGCATACAACAGTATCCAGGTCTATAGGGAATAAACTACAGCATCAAGAATGGTAGGCTATAATTCATTAGACTCTAAGGTAGTCACACTATGCTTAACTCTTCAGGGGAATCCAATTAAAGGATTATTTTCCTGAGGATAACTGATAAGCCACGCTATAAATTGATTCCTCTGGTTGACTCTTGTCGACAAAGATGACAGTGACCTTAATTCGGAATTAAAGGGATTGTTTGTCGTAAAAAAAAGTTTATTATGAGGATCCAAAGTGTTTTTTTTTTTAGTTTTTCTGCAATCATATAAGTGCACTGCGAGCAGCATGTTTTAAAAAAAGGTTTGTTTCATTTAACTAAGCTAAATGTATGCTTTTAAAATTAGTACGCAGCCTTGGACGTTTTGTTGGGGAAGTGTGTTTTTTCCTGTGGTAAGCAAAGAGCGCAGCCCGCAGATGTGAGCTCTATCTTGACCATATAAAGAAGTGGGCTATATTTATCCAGGCGCTTGCTCTCTGTGCGCTCCTTGGAAGACTGGTTGGCATTAGGTTACTACACTTTTCATTCTGAAGAAGACTTCTCTTCAAGACCTATAAGACTTAAGGGTAAAAAAATAAAGCACATTGAGGTAAATAAGGTAAATAATGAGTGTGTCAGTTAAACAGACAACCTGTTTTTCTTTGGGCAGACTTGTAAGTGATTGTGCATGTGATCATTGACAAATTATAAAGCGACAGTTCAACAATATTTGGATTATTTGTACTTCGAGGGGCCAATTTTAGAGGATGGGTGGGTGTGCAGAAACCCACCCACATAAAGATCAAATCATTTCAGTGACAACAGATGGGGCCAATTTGCTGTTGAACAGTCGTTTTCCCGCACTCAACCGTGATGAGAAAATGAAGATGTGAGGAAGCATGGTGCAGGAATGGTGCCAACTGTGAATCCCTTCCTTACTTACATCGGCAGCTTTCTTCTCAGCCAGCTCAAGTTTCTCCTGGGCATCTTTAAGAGCCTCGGAGTACTTGTCCAACTCATCCTCAGTTCCCTTCAGCTTCTTCTGCAGAGCTACCAAATCGTCCTCAAGCTGAGGCGAGTTTCAGTGCGCAGGCAAGTTTCAGAGGTGATCAACAGGGAGTTGCGTGAACGCGCACAAGGCGCAAGAGCGCACACACACACACACACACAGAGACAACACGGGACAGGAGAGGACAGGACAGGACAGGGGAAAAGAGAGGAGAGAAAAGTTAGGAGAGCTCATGCACGTCAGGATCAGATACCTTGGTGGCGGTCTCCTCGGCGATCAGCAGCTTTTCCTCAGCAGTTTGGAACTCCTCAAACACTTTATCTCTTTCGTCTTCAGTAACACGCAATTTCTTTTCCAACTCTCTTATTTCGTCGTCTAACTATATACATGCATATGAAAGACATTGTTGAGTTAAGTTAAACAGAATATGAAACAGACATGCAACTATCCAATCTTTTGTTAAGCGATCTCTCCAATTTAGATTATCAAAAATGGTAATTACCAACACTTTCTAGTCTATATTTACATCACCAATTACCAAACAGTTGAGAGGAGGATTTGTAAAAATCCAAGAAAATAAAAAATAAAAAATCAAGAAAGATGAGTTATTCTTAATTTAATCCTTATTTGGGATTATCCGTGAAAGTAATTAATCCGTTTTTAGGAGGCGATCCATTTAAAAGGGAGCAGCTTTAAAGCTACTGGTGTTCCTGTTTTTTTTTTTTTTCTATGGGATTTTCCACAAAAGAGAAAAAGAAAAAAAAAAACTCAGCCGACCTGTTTGCTTTTGTCCTCTGATGCTTTCTTGTCTGACTCAGCCTGCTCAGCTCTGTCCAAGGCATTCTCCTTGTCGAGCTTGAGCATCTGCATCTTCTTCTTGATGGCATCCATGGCTGCTTATTGCTTTTCGGCTGCACCGACAAAACGTCCAAATGAAAACCAAGGAGAGGAGACGGGCTAGGGCGTCTGTGCCTAACTGAACGCTAAGCTGGAGTGCAGGCTCTGCCTCACTGTGCCCTGTCAAATATGTACTTTCAAAGGGGGGGTGACTGGATTCTTTTGGACATCCAATACTTTTTTGGAGGAGGCGTGTGTGGGTGCCCGGGCGTCCTTTAAGGATCTGCTCGGCGATTCGTTCCTCCCAAACATTTGACTTTTGATACGCCTTTATATGGGGTGTGATGGACAAGCAGGCAGTTCCCAAAGGAAGGACTTCCTAATGATGATGTAACAGAAGCCATTTAATGTACAGAGAAGATGCAGATGACCATGTCTCACTGCATGAGCAGATCATCAAATATCTGCATGTTACTTTGTGTGCAGTTTATTTTACCACTGTGGCAACACAGTTAAAAGCAGCACCTGTGTGTCTTTGCTGTCTTTTGTTACATTTCCAGTATTACTCAAACACGTTGTCTTGATTAATTTTGTAAATGATCTTTTCTGATTTCACAGTGACACTATTCTTCTGTTCCTCTGGCCCTGTGACAAGCTGGGACTAAGACCAAAGGCAGCTGCCATAACAGTTTGACCAGGCTTTTGTCAGCTTGCAGCCACTGTGTCTGTATTGTATGACTGTCTGTGAGGGCGGGTAGGTAGAGTGTAAGTTCCTCTGGGATAAGTTTTAGTCATTCATGGCGAGCGGGCTGTCTGAGAAGGGATGCTTTCGGTAAGCCTAGCAAGCCCCAGAGGCATTGTTCAAAGTCTGAAGGGCTCAAGACAGGGAAGTGTTTACCTGATAATGTATCTGATATCCATCATGTAAACTGTTGATATGGCATGACTGTGACAGCACAGCACCCAGGAGCAGCCAGACAGGATGGGTTTTAATACAGCAGCTGAGCCGCTAATTGAGTTGACATTTGAGAAATGATAACTGTTTTACAAACCGTTATTAATTAATAATATTATATATTCTTCTGTTAGATATAGTATATATTATATATTATGTCTAATACATTGATTATATGATTTCAATCTGAAGGGGTAATACTGTGTTATGTTATATTCTATAGAATTGTATATATTCTTTAATTACAGGGTATGATTAATAAGTGAATTAAGTAATCCCTTTTTGAGATCTTTTTTAAATTACTAAGCCAGTGAGAAGCTCAACTATGCAACTGTAGCAAGTGGGGACACACCAAGTGTCTTCAAGTCTCCGCAAAGATTCTTAGGGATATTTTTAGGATCGCCTTCTCTTTCATGCACCTGCCTTAGTCAGTAATATAGATCCAAGACTCTGTGCCAAGAGTCCAAGGTCTAATGCCATTAGATATGTTCCCTAAAATAAGCCTTGTCCTGCTCAGGCTTTGGTCTGTTTTATACATTATTGTTGCTAAGCCTGGTCAGTTTGTTAATGCTTGTAGAATAGAACTGACTGCTCAGTCTTCACTCAATTAGTAATAAATGTGACCAAGAAAATACCAGAGAATGGTCATATCAGGAAGGGTTTTTATTGTATTGCTTTGCTATAACTGAAGGTATTGTCCTGGAAATTCAGCCATCATCAGCCTTGTCTTAGACTTTGACTGACAGGCACAGTAATAGAAAAAATATTTTGGTAATCTCAAGCAAGCCCAAGTTCTAATAGACTGGCATGTGTAGCATAATTGCGAGTGGCATTAAGAACATTGGTCACCCAGATCTGGCCTTATTTCTGTCTGTTTTCATCTTGCATCAGAAACAGTCTTAGGTAATACATATAATTTTAGGATCACATGTCTGGGAGAGCATAAGGGTGCATAAGGGTAAAAGATTTAACCTCTTTTTAAGGTTGTTGCTGTACAGAAATACCTCTGAATATCCCAACATACTGTATTGCCTTTATGTGCTTTATTTAAATGGTTAGTGTGTATATGAATGTGCTTCAAACATTTTACATAGAAAACTTGCTGCTGTATACATATAGTTGTAAATAATGTATACACACGGTATTTTACGCTTTTTATTGCCAGTGATAATTAATATTTTCAGAGCCATTTGTCTTCATAATGCCCTTAGCACTGGCAGTAAAGCACTGGTTTAAATCTCAGTTTGCAATTTGATCTTAATTATTATCAACGGCATTTTGCCCTTAATGGACTCAGGGGAGGTTCGTGATGGCACACTGGATTTGCTCTGGCATGCTGGGAATGAAAATAGGCTCCATTATGGTGTTTTCCTTTAACATATTGCCACAGTAAAAATAGCCAGGGGTCCAATGCGCTTGCTTTGACTAAAGCGGTCACAAATCTCTGGTTCTGTCCAGACATTATCGACAGCTTCTACATTCTGACTTACTTTACACTGGAAAATTAAAGGCCCTCACACAGAGAAAAAAAAAAAGCAATAACAATTCAATATGTGAGGCAGTTTTTGGGCTGTGGTAGCGTTCTGAAGACACCACAGCTCCAGAAAGAGTTTCTTTTTCATGGCTGCTGAAGTGAAAAATCTCCAGACATATAATTTTGTACTCCTTGGAAAAAATCCGCTTCTCAAGGCCTCTGAAGACTCCCATCAAAACAGCTGATGAAAGCCTAACTTAACATTTACATTTTGTAGCATTTGAATCGAGACTGGAACATGAAAACTCATTATATCTTAGTAGGGTACATACTTGTAAGAACCATATGAGCCATGAACAAACAAATGAATGTGAATTTATTCTTGCTATACTTTCTTCTGTCCCAAATCTTTGCCAGCAAGAATTTATTACGTACAGAAGGCTGGGTCTGCGTTGAAAACAGCTATTGCAAACAGCTGAGGGGATGTAGTCTGACTTTACTGAATGAGGACTTCATACATACAGTGACTCATTGCCATCAGACAACTGCTGCCCATTTTCAGGTCAGATCTTCTCATGTCATGTTGGAATCCATCTCTGTCCTGATTCAGACATCGTACATGAGAAGACAGCTGAGTGAGACAGGTGCAGCAATGAAAAGAATTCATATTCACATATACTCCGCTATCATCTTTACTTTCCTACCATGTCAGATTTTTACGGTGGCCGGTGGTTATAAACAGGGTTGTAAAAATTACAGAGAAAGAACCACATGAAAGCATTAGACAATTCTATGGGCCACAATAGTGTTTAAAGTGATACAAGGAGTAAATATAGACATAAAAGGGGAAAGAAAAAAATTCGGCAGACAAGGTGTCAAATAACCAAATTTCACACGGATATTCAGGAAATTCACAGCCTTCCACAAAAGAGCCCCTGAACTCTCACACTTTTAACTCTGAGGTCTTGAAGTGGTAGTGTAGTTTATTGCCTTGCCAACAGAAATGAAATAACAGCCTGTCCAAGTGTCTTAATGCTAATACTGTGATGCTGCGTTGGTTAATCTTTTAGGCCAACAGTGACAACCCACTATGTATATGGAATGTCCGGTTCTCCTTACTTGCCGCTCAGGGAGGAGTTGAGCTTTACTTGCCTGTTGTGACTGAAATCATGTTTGTATAAGAAGACCCTCGGGAGAAACATTTAGAGTTCTCTCATGGATACAATGTTACTGCATTTAAGAAAGTATGTCTCTGCCTCTGTTGAAGCTCAGTCACAAAGAAAGAAAGAAGTAAAAAAAACAACAACCTTAAACTATGTGCTCTTTACTAAAGATATGTTGCATGTTGTGAAACTAGTATTCTAGTATTCTCACATGTGTATGGTTATTTTCTGATAATTACAACTGACACATAACAGCAAGGAAACACTGAGGGTAGCTCTCCCTCAGTGTTGAGTGCACAGCCACTGGGTGAAACTCTGAGAAGCACAGTGCTGGCATGCTCCTTGTCAAATACCATCTGAAGATTTCTGCAGACATCATCCAGATATATATATGGAGAGAACTCCTTGGCTCCTTCAGACGGCACCCCTGAGACTAGATAGCTCCATGCAGGGGCAAAATCATTTAGCATAGCAGAAACGGAGAGGAGGTAGTGGGAGGTTGCAACCCAAGCTGTAACCCAAGCTTAGGCGATGGCCTACTGCCGCTGGGTTTATTCACTGTAATGTTCCACTGACATATACTGGTAGTCGTAATACTCAAACTAGGATATTAGAAAGCACAGGTGGACACATTACCACAGATACTGTACAGAGTCTGCCACAGTATTTTACTTGATGGATAGTTGCAATAAGGTTGTGACACTTGGACTCACATAATTTTGTGTGGTGATAAATCTGTCATTAAGGTTGTAATTCACACAGAAGTTCTGCTGGTTCCGTTGTAATTCCATTATAACTTTCTGTTTAGACGAAGACTGCAACACAGTGTAACTGCTTAAAAGTCACGATTTTCACCAGACAGATCATTTCAGCAGACAAATTCCAGAGGTATGAAGGGCAAATATTTCAGGTGCAGGTGCTTGATTGAAGATGGGTAGCATTCCTCTTGTGCCAAGTTTTTGCTACTGTACAAGTAGCTGCTGTTAAATGAAAGGATCTGTCATCTCTCAGACTGTAAAGACTTGTAATAAACTTTACAGGCCAGGAAGGGGGCTCAAACCTTTTCAGTCCTATATGATTTTAGAGAAACCCCATGATTGGAGTGCTTTAAAAGTTCTGCTGGGACTGACCTTAGGGAAAACTGTAAGAAATATACTCTTTGATATTACTAAGTGAATGTCTAAAGGGAAGTTGTGATGCTCATATGTTGTTCTTGTAATTAGATGTAATTAAGTTTAAGAGAGGAAAAGCCTCAGTGACAACATGCAAGCAGCTCAGCTCATTGAGAGGAAACGAGCTGAGCTATGAAGTAAAAAAAAAAAAATCCAAAGTGAAGGGTTCCAGCACTGCAAACACAAATGTGGGATAATGGAAGAATATTTGTGGCCTCGGCAGGGCTCCTCCCAGACTGTTTGTTTGTGTTCCCCCTCTACAGATGGAGACGCACAGAGAGGCGAGAATGTCAGCCATATCTGATGCTGCTCAGTCAGCTCAGACTAAAAGAGGGGAGGAGAAAAAAGCATTCGGGGGGAACTGTCATGATTCATTTGAAACTCATGCGGGATGCCATGCTAGAATTGTGGTGTGAAATTAAATTTTCAAAAAGGCCAGACATGTCATAGCATGAATACTGGAACCAAAAAAAATCAATCTGTCTGACATTCTGCAATGCATATATGTCTTCAATTTAAGACAACATCACTTTTATCACTTTTTCTGTGTTTATTTGTACACACTAAAGGGCAAGTCCAAAGGGAAGTGAGGGGTAAATGATTGTTTACAGGCAGCTTGAATGTCTCCCCGGTCCAGATAAGAGATTTCTTCCAAAGCATCAGGATTGTATCCTGCCCAGAAGTCCTTCCCTCAGGGTTTAGAGAACGTTGAAATCGCTTTCTAAATTGTTGCTTGCTGATATCTTCACCGTCTTACAGCATAATAATGATCGCTTGCTGATTTTGTATCTCAGTCCCCAGCTGGCCAGCATCTTGTTGATAGCCCTCTTTAAATATTTGCCTTCAGTCTTTTGCCCCTTGTGTCACAGGGGTAGAAGTTTCCGTGTTTGCACACGAAGGGAGAATCTTTCATATATGTGTCCATATATGGGCCCTCTAGTGTAAGCGAGTAGAGGAGACAGAAGAGAGGGCTAAGTTGTGGGGGCTTTTTGTGAGGTCCAAAGACGTACTTGATATTTCTTTCCATTCCACACGACTATAAAACTTCTTGGTATGCACTTCTAGCTCAGCCACTGTTCTCCCTGTTACAGTCTTGCCTGTCAAAACTCCCTGGCACAGAGAAATGAAACAATGGCAAGAGGAGGAGGAGGATGCTGGACTTCTATGGTAGTATGTTAGTTTCCCTTTCTTTGTTTGTACAAACAAACTTCTCTTAATACATCCAAAATCCAACTAGGCTCTCCTTGAGGGAGAATAAACATCATCTAAATCTTCACAGTTTCCATTTCTGGTAAACAAATAGTCCAGTTTTCTATCTCTGACAGAGAAAGTGAAGGTCTATATCAAACTATGTTAACTTCAAACCACAAAATAACCATAGCTCGGCTGAAGAAAAGCCATTATGTGGAGCGTGTGTGAGAATCTGAGGTGATGAAACATTCCAGTGTGGTTTTGAGCTGCTGAAAAGCTCGCAGACTATGTTCACTGTGACTGGGTCACAGTGGTCTCTCTACAGTGAGGAATGCCACAGGAACCCACAGCACAGCAGCACCTGCATTCTTATACCAAAGCCTGTCTGCACGTTTGATCAGATGCCGTGACTGTTTTCCAGTCAGGCTCAGACTCACCACACAACTAGGCAGCTAGATAAAACAGTTGTACAAAGTCAGTCATGAAACAACTGAGACACTTTAAAAAAATAGACATCCACCTGGTGCGGTCTGGTTAGATCCTGCCCTGAGGCCTGGGAGGTCTGAGATAACAATGTAGAGTATGATAAAAGGGTAATTGTGCTGTGAAGCTGCCCAAAGAATACATCATTCCCATCAAAAGACTGTAGTAGAAGAAGATCCTTTTATTAGGTAAACACAGCAGTATATTAATCTAAAAGGCCTGCATTTACATCCTACATAAGTGAAAGTATAGAAGTATTTTATTCCATTTCATTAAAAGTAAAAAAATACCCTGTAAGTAATATATTATTATATGTGACATTATTAAATTTAATCAGCGAGTCCTT
Source organism: Larimichthys crocea (assembly GCF_000972845.2). NCBI lineage: Eukaryota > Metazoa > Chordata > Actinopteri > Sciaenidae > Larimichthys > Larimichthys crocea. The sequence continues at coordinate 17,044,807 of NC_040031.1, read as the reverse complement.
TTGTTATAGCTATGGAGCTACTTTTAACAATTTACAGTTGGGTAGTTTAGTCTACTGGTTTCCAGTCTCAAGGGAAACAAGATAAATGTGAGGGATGGAGATGAATTAGTGCAAAAACAAAAACACAGTTCTCCAGTCTTTGCTTTGAACTGAGCTATCTGAGAAGTTTAGAGGGGAAAAACATTTTTCATTTGGTGGAAGTGTCAAACAACTGAAATGTGTAAAATCTTGTAAAGGGTCACAAGCTTTAACAAGGCATTGTATTTAATAAAAACATTTATTTTTATTTTTTAGATTAAATCTTCATCTGTATGAACTACAGCTGTCAAATAAATGTAGCTGAAATGGAGAAAGTGCAGAATAAAGTAACAAAAGATAGAAAAACTCAAGTAAAGTACACAAGCATCAAAACTATCCTTAAGTGCAGTTCTTGTGCAAATGTGCATAGTTACTCTCCACCGTTGGGAAAGACTGTGAAGAATGTTTTTTTTTTATCACTGCCTGGAGCCATCAAAGGTAATCAGCTGAGCCTTTAGCTGAATAAATACAGCAGAAGAAGGTCAGTCTGCAGTCATAGCCCATGTAGGACATAATAGTATGCATAAAGTCACACTAATTAATCATTTTGGCTGTCCCTACACCAAATCCTCTCATGAAAACTGGCATCGGTGTTAAGAAAAATTCTGCTGAGCACTGAGTGGAGTGTTTATTCAGCTTTAATACAGGGCGGGGAGGCCGCAGGACTGTGAGGAGAAAAGGAGCCAAGGACTTTTTTTCTTCTCTGCATAAATGCGGCCTGTCATCTAACGAGTGTTGAGCAAAGTTTCCTTATTAAGACTGAGGGCTTGGATGGACGAGTGTTACATTTCACTCTAGACAGCTTAAATCCCAGGAGACACTGCAGATCAGTTCCAGTCGGCAGCACAGTCTGAGACAGACGGTTCCCCTGTTCCCCCAGCTCACTCTCAACACTGTTTAGGGATTGAACAATACCGAGAAAATTCACCGTAGATCAATGGAAAACATCTGACTTAGGAAGAGCGTGTGTTGGAGTCAGGCGAGATATCCTTTGATAGATCTTCCTAATGTAACTTGTGGTGTTGTCCAAAATTAGCACCAAAGGTTTAAGTCTCAGCTGAGACCCAATATAGCCCTGGTGTCACTGCTGACTGAGAAATACTGTGCCTTCCTTACATGATGGTTAAAGGAGCTGCTGTATCGTCATCAGAGAGAAATAGACAGCAAACACTGTCACTCAGCAGTGGATGGACACTTTAAAGGTGACTACAACTAACTTGCATACTTTGCATACAGTAAAAGCACCATCCACCTGTTATCTCTTGGAAATTGGGTGAGTTCTGTCATGGCATTGCATAAAAGGCAGTTCCTGCAATCTGACACTCTAAGTATCACCCTCATGACATTTGGCTGTCACATGGAATATGTGAGCCAACTCTGTTTGTCATTTTACAAAGAAAGCATGGTTTTCATTTAATCCAATCTACCCCAGTTGGTCTCAGGCGGCTTCCATGTAATGAAAACCTGTCAGATATAAAACGATAAAATCAACTACATCATTTAGAGCAATATTACTGTAACCTCTTGGTTTTTAACTCTATAAAATCACAGCACATAGACAATAATCAGTTCTGAGTTATGTAAGCACAGAAGTCATCAGACTCTGTTTACTATTCTCATTAAATCAGCAGCTGTACAGTGGATACATTATGGAGCCAGCATGTTGAGAGATGACCTAAAATAGTCATGTGTTCCAGACGTGAGTAAAAGGCTCTCTTAGATCCATCAGCTGCTGTCTCCCTGGTTTGTGTTAAGGAACACTGTTTCCCAGAGCAGGCAGAGGGGAGGTATGTGAGTATGAGTAAACAACAGGTAACCTTTTAACATGACGATCAAATCACTCCACCGTGTTTCTTTTCTTCAGCCTTTTTAGACCATTGGAGTGCCAACACAGTGCACAATGTGTTTACACAAAGTCCATGCGCTACATGTACACTTTGCACTGCCAGCATCCCTCCAACATGGAGCGCCTCAGAGTCTCGTTGAAGGAAACTTGGATGAAGAGGGATACAATAGCTGCTCAGTCATGTTCACGTACAGAAAAGTTAACATAGAGAAAAAGAAAAAAGGAAGCTGGGTGGAAATTTCTGGAAGGTTTTGGTAATTAATACCCTGCAGTTTGTTAAATTCCGTCTACCTTCTCACTACCATACCTTTTTTGGGTCTGAGTTATGTGAAACCTCCTGACAAAATGGACTGAAGCCAAACATTAACTACATCCATTCAAACCATGAACAATGCTGCTTTCCACTGTTTTATCAGTTTGGACAAGCAGAACATTTCTTGGCTTGACATGGCTGCCGAAAGACTGAATAAAGAATAAGAATAAGTCATTTGCTTAGCTTTCACTGAACTGTCAGTCAATCTTTATAAGAATATTAGTACAGAAAATGTCAGGAAACTTTTATAAAACTCTTGACGAACAAGTGTGCTTGGGAGGTGGCCAGAGAAAAAAAACAAGTATGAAAACATTTCACACTTTTTATTCCAGTTGAGAATGAAAGACATTGTCCATAAAAAAAATATTAAAGTTTCAGTAGCTTTGGACAGATAGTCCAGCCCACAACCCAAAAGCATTTCCTGGTGTGCATTTTTTTCCCAGACCTCACTTCCTCTTTCATCACTTTTTTTTCTAAGTGAAATAAAACTGGCTAGGGGCAGTTTCCTGTCGTCTTTGCTGTAAACGATCATGATGCCCTCTCAATCTCTTTTAGAATTTTAACTTTATAAGAAAAAACAAACAAACAAAAAATACCCTCCCTAAAAAAACAAAAAACAAACTAGTCAAGTCAGTTCACATACAGGTTTTTTTTCTATAGTGAAATGTACTTGCATTTTTTCTTTTATATATATATATATATATATCTTATATTTATTATATATAAAACATATACCACTCTTTAGTGTAGTAATATAATATTAAAGGCAAATTAGGAAACACAGAAATTTCAAGGAGTATTATTAACATGCTATAACTGGCTACATAACTCTCCAGTGTGACAACTCTCAATTTCACTGAGGCTGTTCTTAGCACAGGCCATGACTCCATTCCTGCACAGTAACACTTCTGAGCATACAGTAACTGGCCTGTTGTCCACACTGGAAAATACACAAATTTATGGATTTTTTGGATTTTTTTGCTGTGTCATGGTTTATTTTGATATTCTATATTGAAACGGGTTTAGCCACGGGTTAACATGGCTTCATTTTTGAGAACTTGAGCGTGGAACAAAGCCTGAACCCAATGGCTGCCAGGCTGTAGGGATTAGCCACAGCACAAGTCACAGTGACTGCAAAACAACCTTTCAACACAGCAAATATAAGACGTTGAGGACATAAGGGATATACACTGTTGGTGCTAAGGATTACTATGTGTTACGAAAAATAGAAATACCGCCAAAGGTCTTTGAAGTTGAGGAGGTTAATGACATGACAAATGAGGCCTAGTTGAAACCCAGTGATAAGTCCAGGAAAATTATGTGACAGGAAGTCTGTTTAATGCCAACCAATAGAAAAAAAAGAGAGAGCTTAAAAAATAGATAAAGCTCGATGTGAATAGAGGGGTATAAGAAGTGCATTGGAGAAGGCTTGTAGTTTTTTATTGCATCCCCAATGCCCGACCATGGTGCTTCCTCTGCCAAATGGAAATGGTGCAGAAAAAAAGCTATAAATGCAGGACCTTTGTGGAAACTTGACAACAGCCTTAACAGAGTGGTTTCACTAATTAGTCTGAAATCATGAAGCCAAAGAGAATAAGAGGGCAAACTCAACCAGACCACATCTCTGCTTTATATCATTCGTGTACTGAGGTTTTGATAGCTCCATACAAATACCAAAGTTAACCAGACAAACATCCTCCTGGTCCATAGGACTGAAGGGAGAGAGAATGTAGTAGATGGGCACTCCCAGTTAAACACATGGCTTCAGTTTCCCCTCTTCACTGTGTGGCCTAGCCTTGCATGAGACCAAAACACTCAAACAACCAAATATGGTGTTCATTAAGACAACTCTGTGTATTGAGCTGGCCACTTCTAACCATCCTTTACACACTCTGTCCTCATATACTATTGAAAGGATCAGCTTCAGAGTGAAATAGGTTTTGTGGGAGAAAAGGCCAAACTCAAGTTCAAGTCTATTTTATCGCCAGTAGCAAACCAACAAAAAGTCAACATGTGGCTACTTCTAAACAGCCCCACAAAAGCTTTCAGCTGTGCAACTGTGTAACCCAGAGTGCAAAATTAATGTGGACCAAAATATCTAAATGGGAATCACTGCATACTTCAAGGGCTGGTCTGTGAACCAGGAGAAAAAAGAAAGCACATCCACTATGTCCATATTTGGTCTGGCTAACTTTGCCAATCCTTCCACTAGAACATATTTCTCCAAACATCCACTGACCCCTCTGACTGAACTGTGAAGGATAATGCTGACATCTGCTGGAAAGAATGCAGGATAACCTTGTTCCTATGAAACATCTCTTTTGTGTGCCGCATGCATTGATGTTAAAAAAGTAAACAGAAATAAACTTAATGGTAGTGGTTGTTTGAAACTCTTTATTTTTGGTGAATACAAAAAATACTTTTGTGACCAGATAAATATTATACATACAGCATCAAATCATAAAACTAATGCAGTCTGTTAAAGAAAGCACAACACCTATTCATAACAGAGCTAGTAACTTTTTCTATTTCCGTTAATACTCGCACAAATCAGTTAGACAATATAGTTCAGGGTAATTCTTACATTTACTGATAAAAACATATAGATTTTTTTATAGTGGTTAGACAATGAAACAAGGGAGTTATTTTGTCCAACTTTTAAGAGGGACTTGGCATACTGATTTTAACAATTTCTCAACTTCAAACACAAATTGCCACATGCTCATGGAATGCAGTCTAGTGTTAGTCTTCTGATATGGTCTCTAAATCCTAAGGTATCCACAGATGCCCTTTTATATCAGCATTATAACATGGTAGACAAGTGGGCCACCAGCCAAGGCATTGTATTGTATGGCAAAGGACTAGTTTATTAAGACCCCGATTGGGATTAGACTGGCATAACGTCTGATCCAGAGAGGACAAGGCTCAGGCTTTCACCCAGCCTGATCTTCAGCTGCTCGCAGGGCAGACTCAAGTAAGGCACTAGTACATAATGCAGTCCTGACACTGGCATGGACAGACTGAGGAGATGAATTGATTCGTATTTCCAATATATCATACAGTAATATACTAAAGCAAAGAACAACAAAAAAAACAAAAAACAGTCAGTCAATTAGTTTCCTCAGTCGAAGCTTGAATCTTTTTCCTTCTAGTTTGCTAGGAGAAATTCCTACATTTAATATAGTGGAAGCTTTAAATTGCCTTCTTCAGTGCGTATGTTTATAAGCAACTTCAGTGCATAATGTATGCTTGTTTCATTCCAGAGCCCAAAGCCTAATATCATTGCACACAACCAATCTCATAACCAATAACAGCGCAGTCTCTCATTACGATCTTGTTAGAATATTCAGTGTGATGTATTGCTATAGACGGTCAATCTAAAGTAAAAATGCCTTTACCATGACAGGGCAGTGACTGGTGGAGAATAACTGTATCAGTGTGTGTATGTGTGTGTGTGTGTGTGTGTGTGTGTGTGTGTGTGTGTGTACAGTACAGTGGGTACCCGAACAAAATCTGGCCAGTGTTAATAGGGAGAGGAATTAAAACATGAAGACAAGGGAGAACAAACATGAACAAATAATGTAAACATATATATATATTTCTTACACAGCTCTGTGTATGCGAGGGAAGAACTAGTGGGGTTATACATGAAATGACATGATGTACAAGCAGCATGACATATTTGGTCACATGTAGTCCAGATTCTCGGAATAACATCTGCCATTAAGAAAGACTTGTTTCTTAAAAAGAAATCAATCAAGAATAAATAACTTTGTTTATTAGTGCTGGCCTACAGAAGCCGAGAATGGCTGTGCTTGCGATTTTCTTTTTTTTAATGCTAACAAGAGGTTGTTTCCTCGTATTGATTAGAACGTTTGGCCACTATAAAACAAGACTGTCTGCTCTAATGACGTAACTACAGCAAACAAAATAAGCAAACATTTATACCTTGACTTACTGTTACAGTTATGAATCCTTCCTGACAGTCATGATCTCGTTTAAATTAAATTTGATCTCATAATTATTATGAGATTATTATAATTACGCCTTTCATTATCTCAAATATCAAAAGAGTTAAATGAACCTGCTAGGATGTGAAAATGAGCTTTGTTGTCTCGAGTTAACATTAACCTGTGATCTCAAGATAACTGCAAAAAAAAAGAAAAAAAAAAAAAGAAGCACAACCATTCTTAGCTTCTGTTCTGGCCGGTGGTCTGCCCTGTTTTATTTTGACATTTACTCCAATCAGGACCCCTCATTGTTTGGCGTCAAGCTGAACAACATAGTTTAGATTTGCTAGTTTAACAACAAACCCCCCAGTTCACATTTCTATTAGTAAAATACAAGTGCCTTTCCACTTTATACTACTCTATTGGTTAGTAGCTTCATTGATATGTATAGACATTATGGTGCATGCAAGCCAGTGGTGAAATGAGCTTCCCCTCCCAATCCCCCCACCCCATGGACCCTTAGATTTGTTCTGCCAGTTGCAGCGATATCATCAGTTCATTTCTATTTGCTCTAAACCTTCAACAATTATAGAACATTCAACGATTATAGAGGATTTCTCATGTCCGTAACATCTTTGATTCATGATTGTAACAGTCAGAAATGCTCATGATGCAGTAACACTCACAAAGCAATGATACGTTTATCATACAACTTTATCATACTGTCTCGACTTGCTTCTAGTGACAGCTATAACAACCTTCTCCATGTTGAACTCAACTGAATGTCTATGCCATTTGATGACTAATACATACGCACATCACACATACACGCACACACACGCACGCACACACATACATACATACATACAAATACACTACAGAGTACAGGCACTTGTTTTCATCACCAAACAGGCCTGTTTCAAGTGCTGTATATTAGAGAATAAAGCAGCCAGTTGTACACTGGCAGCAGCTCCCTGTGACATGAGGGTCTCATCAGCACGGCGCACATCCAACGTCTGCTCAGCTAATCAGCCCTCATCCTCCCTCAGCTCGCTGGGCAGGAACTTGTACTGCTGCTGTCGGATCTGAGCCAGCTTCTTCCGTGCTTCCTCCAGCTCTCGCTCTTTCCTCAGCATCTCCTCCTGAGCCGCAATGATCTGAGGAGAACGGAAACAGCTGACATAAAATGTGCCGTCTACACTTTATAATCCCTTTCCTGTGGATAGCTTGGTATGAAAAACCAACAGCTGCACAGTACTCAGCTCACACACCGTACAGCCTGGAACTCCAAGTACAACACAATGAACAAAATACAGCAAAGAGCATTCTTATAGTGCCACATTATGTGTCCTAAAAATGTCTGTTCATTTCCTTGGAGAAAATAGTTTTTTTTTTATGTATGTAGAAAAAACATTACAGCAAAAACATGAAAAGGTAATTTAATGACAACTTTTGGACTGCATGTGCTTAATTGTTGTATTAGCTATGAATAACTAGTGGTACAGATTTTAAAAAGTAGTGTCTAGGATTTAGTGGCATCTAGTGGTGTATTTGCTGGTTGCGACCATCTCCTTCCCAGAATGAAAAAGAAACTACACTGGTAATGAAACGCCTAAAGAAAACACGATAAGCCCTATCAAGAGCGAGTGTTTAGTTTGTCCATTGTGAGCAAATGTGGAAACATGATGGTTCAACATAGTGGAAGAGGACCGAGGGGTCATTCTAAGGTGACAAAAATATAACAGTTCTCACTATTTATACACTAATGAAAACATAATTATGAATATTATATGACATTCCTTAAATATAGTCCCCTAAATCTTACGTACTGGTCCTTTATGACAACATTTAACAACTAAGAATATTTAGCATTTAGGCTTTTGTAAATAACAGTGTTGTTTTGAGCAATCACAGTCTAAAGGGTTTAAAGAAACAATGTTGCCCAAAGCTCTATTCAGTGTGACAATTATCACACATCAATGCGACAGTCAGCCTCACTGGTCAGATGGAAAAATTGACAAGCTGGCGCCCAGCTGGGGTGAACCACTGACTGAGACTGAGAACTTAATCAATCAAGAAGAAAAGTAAAGCTTCCCTCAGCACCCTGGAGTTTTGAAAAAGAGACACTCACTCTTCAATTACTGTCATTTTTTTTTTCTTTTACAAGGATGAAAAAGGAAGCAAGTTCTCAAGTCTTCAAGAGATGTGATATTTTGCAGCTGTGGGTGTCTGATAAACCCGGTAAACAGCTTTGAAATGAAGCTGATGGGCTGTTTATCCACAGCGGCTCATCACGATTTCAGAAAAACAACATTTGGCATTTTGGCATATCAACGAGAGGTGCAAACATTCAGTGAAAAGGGCAAACCACACAATAGGGATTATTTCAGTTCCAGTTCTCACATCAACATTTTCAGGATTTTGTCTCACCTGAGCTATGCCTCCAACAAATTTGGTCTTTACCACCACACTGTCATCTTCAGACTTGTCAAATGCCGCTTTCTGAGCTGCCTTCACCAGGTTGTCTGATGCTCGCTTCACTGCATTGCCAGCAGCCTACAAACAAATCATCTTCAAAGTCAGCAATCCGTGTCTACACACTTTTATTGGAAAAATTAAAACTGTGTTTTTAACAGTGTTACCTGTAGTCTCCTCATGGCTTCAGAGTCCTGGTCAGCCTTCACTTTGCAGGCCACCAGCAGCTGGGCCGTGGAGGCTGCAACCTGTTTGGCTGAGGAGATGAGCTTCTCCTCACTAGCGTGCCCTTGCACTGAGGCGTTTGCTGCCTCACACAGGTTACTGGTGGCAGCCGCTACCATACGTGCCTAAAAAATACACACATGCTCTTAGGTTTGGTTTACATTGTGTTTAAATCGGGGTAACGGTTTAAAACAGGGATTAGAAAAAGTCTTCAACTTACAGCCGATATGAGACCCTGAGACCACTGTCCGTCATCCACTGCATTGGCTGAATTGGATCCCACCTGAGGAAGACAGTAGGTCAAAATATAATGTATATATTGTTTTATTTTAGCAGTAATGTATAGTATCTTGCTGAGTGTCTGAGTAGGTGTGTTCACTGACCTTGCCCTGTGCCACCAGTTCTCTCTGAGCAGCTGATGCAGATTTAACAAGAGCGCTAGTTGCGGCAGCGATGGACTTTGCTGCTTCTAAGATCTGCTCCTCGAAATCCAGCGTCTCATCCGCCTGCTGAAAGTAAAACCACATATTAATTAAGACTTCAAACTATAGCAACCTACAATGAGAAAAAGATCGTTACAATTGAGTCACCAAGTCAAACAGGACTGTAACCAGGATTTGATAAATATCCTGAGTTATGATAACCAAAAAAATGACATGGATAATATGGATTTAAAAACTATTCATCTATATTGTCTGTAAATTCTATTACCCAACATGATATTCTGTTTTTATCATGTATTATGAGGCCTAAAATAAAAGGAATTTACATATAGATAATATTAAAAAAATACTGGAATCAGCTTATAAAACACCTAGTTGCAGTATTTATTACATAATACAACCTTCTTCATTTATTTTATTTTATTTTTTACAAAAAAAAGCACTAAAAACTGTAAATGTTATTTTTCAGTCACAACAGAGTGGCAGCTAGATATGATGTCTCATTTCCCAAACCTTAACTAGATACCATTTTGAAGATCATAGTGCATCATTTCAGGGACAGTTAACAACAAATGGCCATATATCTGCCTCAGCAGTCATCAGCATGTGATTGACCTCCATAAACACATAAGGCACACGTGGCTGGAGACAGGGCGGGACACTGTAGGAATATGTTTGATATATAGTTGGACTGAATAACAACCTAATATATCAAACATATCAGACAGAGCCCTGCAGAGAAGGCTTCCAGGTCTACAACGGCTCAGAGAGGGTGGGGTTGGGGGTGGGCAAGGCAAAGAAGCATGCTGGGAGCAGGAGAGCCCTCCCTCCTTACTGGGTGGGAGGGACGAAGGAGCAGAGAGAAGACGGAGTAGAGAAGAGGAAGAAGGAGAATCCAAGCTCTTTGAAATTAGTGAATAAACTCTGTTTGAAACTCTGTCTCTGTAAGTATTTCACATCACAATCATAAGTGGTGTAATTATTTCAAACTACTTTGTAGACTGCAAGACAGAAATAAATATTCTGCACGATAGTAATGTGTGCACAATCCCGAATACTATATGGTCAGATCTCTGTGTTCTATAGAGAACAGTAAGGCATGTAAATATGTCCTCACATGAAAAAGTAAAATTCACTGGTATTTCCCCCTTTAAACGCTATTTGGTAAAGCTTGCATCCTATTAGGTCACTAGAGGGAGACACTGATACCTAAAAGAGGAAAAGCCTTTCACTCACTAATCCCCTTTCATAAACATAAGGGTCCTCATAAATGCAGTCTGTAGCTGTGGAATTATAGTATGAGACAGAGCATTATATGGTCTTTATTAAAACCGGGGTAACCCAAACATGCTTTCCTTTAAATCACACAGGCAGAGGGTTGGACTGACAATCATGTGTACAGGAAGAGGTATAGAAAAGGGGGAAAGCACTACAGGCACAGAAGGTCCAGTCTCCAGAGACAGAAACAAACAACACAATCATGCAGTAAAACACCACAAACACAACCTTGAATTACACACAAGACAACATAACAGTCATTTCACCTCCCAAAAGCACTATAACTTCTTCATCTACCATGTTTTGCCAATTACGTACGATGCGGTAAAGTTGTTTGGTTTTTTACGCAATACAGCAGCATGGGGGAGATGAATAACACTGAAAAATCCTCCCTAAGTATTGTTTAGAAATGACTGCAATAAAACAAAGGAAATAAGTTCAATAAGACAGAGGGCCCTCTCTTTCGGAAAAGGGTCGCAACAGTTCATCACACATTTGAACTCATTCCAACATAAGCTTGAAGGCACAGCGGTGTAATTGCGTCTCCTGGCAACACAACTCAAAATAATGTAGAGAAAAAGGCTTTGAAGAAAGTTTTCCGAGCATCATATGTTAGCTCACTGGACCAGCTGTCTGAGTCAACGTGTTGTGTGCAATGAAGAAACTCCTTTAATGACATCAAGATAGCAGCTCAGTCACTGAAAAAGATGACTCCACTTCAAAGTCAACGTTTCCTACCTTTGGCCCACATCGTCTCCCTGCTGATTAATAGCAAAAAGCTGTGCGTGGGTTTGTGTGGGTGGAAAAAGGTTGAGAGGGGCACTTATACCTTTGGCTTGGCTCTGGGTTTCAGCTGCTCTAGTTTCTTGGCTGCAGCTTCAATGGATGCTGCTGCTCCGAGAAGTTCGGTCTCTGCAATGACAGTGGGGTCCTCGGGGTCCACGCACTCTGATCCTGAACGGGAACATCATACATCAAAATGCTGGTTATATTACATGATTTTCAAAAGAAACACAAGTAGTATATAATTCTGGGGATAACATTTTGTTTCTTACTTTTTTTATGCACTCAATTCAAACAATCCAGGGATCACAACCTACTTCAACTGCAGCAAAAGTCATGAGCTCTATACACTCCAAAGAATTGTTTGCACTAATGCCTCGAACTTAAATAAACTAAAAAAAGTTGAAGAAATGCACATTTGATGGATCATTGTCTTTTTATAGGTTTTTAAGTGCCCATAAAATGGAGCTGCTTGGGAACAGCTTGGTAAAGCAGATGGAACGATGTTTTCATAGATTATGTTGAGCTCTGGGGAAATCTGTTCTGCACCCCCGCCCCCAAGCCGTCTAACTCCTCTACCCCCTTCTGACTCTATGAAAGGTGATCTGGAGGAACAAAACACAGCATATCCCACTTACCTCCATCTGAGGCAGCAGGGAAAGAGGTGAGGGGGAGGGAGAGGGAGGGAGGGAGAGAGCACATGGGACATTAGAGAGGTGAAGTGGATAGCCCCGCTGGGTCTCGGGCTATACGCTGAAATCTAATTCTCTTCCAAACACAATCTATTACTCCTGTCAGATGCGGCAGTGTAGCTTCTAGAGGAAACACTCTGGTGCGTTTGTGTCATAACCATCATGCAGAGCTTAATTTGGAACAATTTGCATAGCAATCACTCTGTGGTACAATTTCAATATTCTAAAGTGGTTTTCATGACCTGTCTTTATTACTGACGCAGACAGGTTTGGTGGCTTGACTCAAAACCATGATAATATTACTCATTCAAGCGGAGTAGGACTCCTTTGACTAATCTCTGACATCTCCATAACCCTATCATGATTTTTATATTTTATCAAATTGAGTTGGCTCCTGATGGGAATCCCCTTGCTTCAAATCGACTGTATTCTGCAATCACAGCTTTCCCAGTTTTACACCACAGTGGCTATAATGTCTCACAGTCATTCTAAAAATCTAAAATCTGCTGCCAACGATTTTTGGACAGCACACAAGCTCGTAATAAAATGACACTATACTGCTTCATAAGGTATCATAAACACTTGGAATACTAAATATACACCACTTTCATGTGCGTTAAACGGTCCATATAATCTTGACATCAGTCAGAACGGGGTCACTGGTAAGTAAAAGTTGTTGAGCGTAACTTTTGTTTTTGCGCGCATTGTGTAATAGTGTGTATGAGCAGTGTGTGTGGCCTCACCCTTCATGGCCTCAGCTGTCTGGACGAGCTCTGTCACACACGCCGCCACATGCTTCGAGTGTGCGGCCAGCTGCTGCTTCTGCTCAGCTATGGGCCTCTGCAGCACCTAAGAATACGAGAGCCCAACACAGGCACACGCATGAACAAGAGGCACCGGTAAATGTAATATAAAAGACTAATGAAAAGCAAAGAATAGTCATTTTTAAAAGAATGCTTTGCTATTTTCACAGCTTTGCTTATAAGGAAGCAGCATTTACATTGCTGCCAATGATAGGTGACAAAAAAGTCATCTGTTCTGCTGCTCTTTGAGCCTACCTAGAGCACATTTTAGGTGAATACTATCTTGGCAACACTAATCATTGATTTAGGGAAACTGATTAGAATTGATTTGATGAATAAAGCCTGTTGCTCGAGCTGCTATTTCACATAGCGGCATTACACTCTTTATACGAGACAACAAATTATCAGACAAAGTATTTTTAGTAGCCTAACCTCCTGCCAGAATCATCGTGATGTACCTGTAACTAATTATGCAAGCGAGATAATTAATTAAGATACCTAATACATTAATTAGCAGTTGTTACATGTCAACACACTTGTCTTCTTGTAACACACGGGGACTGTTATTATGAACTCAGGAATATAATGAAAATAAGTTTTGCTGATTAATATGCAGATTCATGCAACAGGGTGCTCAGAAATGAAATCAAATCTTTCGTAGGGAAACACTGTAGTGTAAGATATAGAAAAAAGATGTCACTCATTGGTTAAGACTTGTAGTCATGACACTTTTTTTTCAAGGACTAGTGTTCGGTATTCATTTCAAAGCCTATTTGTTGCTGCACAGACATAAGTGTTTTAAAACAGGTCAACAATACATAGTTTCATTTTTAAATAAGGCTGAGCACTGTAGTTTTTAACAAACATTACTCAAACAGGAATAAATAGTGCATTTGTTAGGGACTGTTTTCAGCCGGGGATTAATACACATTCGGTGTCCTAGTGAGTATTTACAGCAGCAGAGCTGTGTACAATATGTGGGATTGGTCCAAAATAAATTACAGCAATAAAATCACACAGTGAAGCGGCATAGCTCGTTGTGTTTATTTGTTTTTAATAGTTTCTGAACAGCCAAGGTCTGTGGCATAAAAAAATAAGCACAGATAATATTTGTTAGTAAGATCAATATATTGTTGGATTTAGTATTTTTTGGGATTTAATGCCATGAGAAAAACAAAGAATATCACCAGCCTTATTCTTTTAGTTAAGGTGATGCTACAGTAAATGCAAGAATGACTGCCAGAAAGCCAGAAATGTATCGTATGTATGTAAAGCATCAGAGAATTTAATCCTGCAGATAAGACCTGTAAAACCTCACTTGGTAACAGTAAATATCAGGATCCACTCTTCAGCAGTGTTGCTACAGACACACACTACACACACACACACACACACACACACACACACACACACACACAAATGCAAGTCACTTCCATCCTTTATTTATGAGACACGCAACTGTCTCATTCTAACCTGCAGCACTTGCTCCAGAAGGTTGATGTATCCGGTGGTGCACTCAGAGCTGTACTGCAGGGCCTTGTTCCTCAATTCTTCGCCCACTTCTGGATGAAAAGCTGCTTGCTGGAAAAGGACACAACAATTGTTCCCACTTGCATGTTAAGATATAGCACAGGTCCTGATAGAAAGGTGAAAATGTGCTATGTGCAGAATTCAGAATTCTACATGTGACTCTGCACATGTTATCTAGTGCTGATCACACTCAGATTCATAGCAAATAATTATTTGCTCATTTATTTGCAATGTGTTGATATTCAAAAGCATATCCTGCAATGCTCCTTCAGTTCCTGTCTTACTACAACTGCCCTTCAGTTAATAAAGGACATCCTGACTGATGCTCCTCTGCACGACTTTGAAAAGTGACTGAGTCACTACCAGTGGGAGCAGCCATAAAGTAGACTAGACTCTAATGTCCTATCTGCTCTCAGCAGGCTAGGCTCACATGTTCCCTGGCAGCCTGGTGATGTCTGTGTGAGGCCTGTTCTGGCAGGGCGGTGTGGATTAGCACCTTGCAGGTAGTCAGCATATCGGCAATGGCTTTGCGGCTCAGGTTGGCAGTGGCGATCACGTCCTCCTGCTGAGCAGAGTTGCCTGCAGCCACCGCTTTGGCTGTTGCTATGGTGATGCCCTTTGTCATACGGATGAACTCTTCGGGTGAGGTGGACTTGTCTGGGACGTCCTTGGACTGGAACACCTGATATGATGAAGAGCCACAGACAGAGGCAGGGGCTCGGTTATGTTCTTAATATAGATGAAACATTGTCAGAGAAGAAATCAAGTCCATGTCGACTGTTTAGCAGCAGATAGTACAAACAAGTGAGGAGCACAGGACGCCTTGATATGGGTAGCAGGAAAATTAGGAGTTAGATAGACTGTGTTGAATTTGGCATTGGCTACAGTCTTGGCTGGGGGGGCCGTCTGATAAAGATTAGCAGTAAATTACAAAAACAACAAGCTCTTGAAATTGTCTTCCTTTCTCACTCTGCTTGCACCTGCTACCCAGACCCTGATAAGAGCTGTGAGAAACCTGCAGGGGCTGAGAGGGAAGAAGAAGAAAAGTAGCTGGACAGATAATAAAGGAAAAAGAACAAAAAAACTCCCCTATTTTGTTCAGAATAATAGACATAGATATCCATGACCCTGTTTGAACCAGCTTTTCAGAGAGGCTGTGTCTCATCAGTTGACGCCATATAGAAGAAGTTTGGGACAGTGAAGTGCTCTTACTGTCAGCTCCTGCTTGATGCACTCAATGGTGGCCTCCAGTGCCCTAGTCCCACGAGTCGCTTCATCCTCCACTGCCTTCACCGTTTTTAGAAGAGACGTCACGTTGGTCACCATGACCTGTGAAATAAAGGAAGTAACGATGAGGCTCACAGTCAAACCAGGAGGTGGAGCTCTTTCTCCTCAGCTGCAAAACATTACTTTACAAAACGTTTTTTTCCCCCCCTCCAATCTCACTGATCTGATGAACATTAAAGACATCAGCTGCCGAAGAAAGAGAAGACTGAGGGGTGCATTTCTAATTAAAAGAGGGTGATTTACTGCTGGTAATACAGTTTATTGTATGACACCTGGATGGAAAAAAAAAAACCCAAAACAATTCAGGCTTTATTCATGGTGACACGTTTTGTTCCGTCTGTGCCGCATTCAGCAAAGCGTACATTATTAGGTTAGGAATTTCAGCAACATGATCGCCAGGAGTTTGAGACGGTCCCATTTAGAGGTCACCATATGTTGGAGGAGCAGAAACAATCTGTCAACATGCCCAGGTCCATGGGTGGCCCTAATTCCATTTAGATGAGAAAACATAAGAAACCGTTCAGAGTAACATGCTCTGCTCAGGGTGATAGTTGTGAGAAAAATAAATAAATAATATAAGGAGGTTTGCAGAAGGCTTGAAAATCTTTGGTTCAGAGGTGTCTGAGGCTCCGTCACTCACAAAATCCTTTGATCTTTGTTTCTCTGTTGCAGTCACTGTGGCTGCACCAAGGTTAAATGTAAAGGGTCTGATCTCTAGTCTTTATTCTTCAGTTGTTGGCAGGTGTGACAGTGGTCATGACAATCAAGAGGAGAACAACAACTGTCTTGCGTATGTACGTATAATTTCACAGCCTGGAAGCTGCTCAATATCTTTTCTCTGACGCAGTCTTTATTTTAA
This sequence comes from Larimichthys crocea, assembly GCF_000972845.2. Taxonomy (NCBI): domain Eukaryota; kingdom Metazoa; phylum Chordata; class Actinopteri; family Sciaenidae; genus Larimichthys; species Larimichthys crocea. The sequence continues at coordinate 17,028,245 of NC_040031.1, read as the reverse complement.
AAAAAAAGACTATATATTAATCTGCATTTGTATCACGTTACACTTTGTAGCTATCTTTGTTTCATCATAATGCATCTGTAATGGAATTTGAAATCTATTTCTGTCTACTCTGTTCATATGCCACCTATTGGATGCCTGTATGTTCTCAAAGAAGACTTTTTCCTTCCCTGAACCAACAGTTTAATAACAGGGAGTGTCTTGAACAGACTGTAAAGCACTTAGAGACAAACCCGCGCTTTTGAGCCATATCAATAAAACTCGCTTGATGTGACAAATAGAATTGTTAGGCTCAGCTTTACTTGTATCAACTTTTGACAGTCAAGCTGATTGAGCCACAATACAGAAAGTCCTATGGTGACATATAGTTGCCTGTGAAGCGCCCCAACCCTTTCTCTCTCACACACACAAACACAAACACAAACAGAAGGTACATCTTAGTGATGGGTCTGACAAAAAAGGGAATGCCTGACAAACCCTGATAAGGACTGTCATATCATTCTTACTTTGTGTTACCAGATATGTCAAACTAAGCATAGCAATAATACAAAAAGAGCATTTGTAGTAGTACACGTCTACATGCATTCATCCCAAAGAGGAAGCATAAGCTGAATGATAAACTGGAGACTCACATTGATGAAATCAATACACGGCTAAACCAGATATGACAGTCATTTGTTTGAGCGGTCGATTCCTTTACCTTGGCAGCACTCTTCAGCTGATACATGGACGGGTCGTCAGCTGCCTTGCCGGCGGCACACTTGGTGGCACCAATGAGTTCGGCCAGAGCCTTGGCCACATCTCGCACCGCGTTTATCAGAACCACCTGAGGAGATAGAGCTGATATCAATACGGCACAATGGTCATGAGTATAGGTTTATCAGTAACACCCTGGGGAGAGGATTTAACACTGCAGCCCTTATCACTCCCACCTAGTCATGACACTTCAGACTTAGTGGAGGGCAGAGATAGAGGCATGGACACAGGGGGAAAGAGAAGACGACACAATGTGTATCAGATGAAACTGCAATTACACAGAGGATTTAACACTGGGTGTACAAAAAGACATCCATTGTAGATGATTTATAATAATGGATTATAATAACTGGATAAAGCACAGCACTGCTGAATTAAAAAGTAATAACTGAGCTTTGTTGATAAATATAATAAAAGCCATACAACTGTGACTACATATGGCTGCAACATCTGTGGCTTCATTAGACATTCTTCGGTATAAATATGTTTTGGATTCTCATCACCTGTGTCTCTGGGTCCTCAGAGCCCATGCTAGTCGCTCCCAGTTTGACCACCTCAGTGAGCTGGGTGATGGTCTTGGCTGAGGACTGGGCAGCCTGGGCTAGTTTCTCCTGGCTGGACGCAGCTCCAGCCACCAGCAGCTTGGTGTCCTCCACCAGCGCCTTGGCTGTCTTCAAGATGCTCTCCCTGAGGGACGAGACACATTGTGTCACAATCTGCTCCACAGTCACACTCAAGTACCAGCAATATGAAAGGAAGCTGTCGCTTTTCAAACAGAATGTGTGTTTAGTGTGGACGGTTTTCATTTTTGTTCATTATGTGACATGCGCCTGAATATTCAGCTTTACTGGCAAACCGCATTTCCCCTGAGTGAGTCATCAGGAAAAATGAGTAGCAACTGAAATCTAATTATTACTACCCTTGTGGCCATGAAACCTATTGATCTATTGCCCATTTTGTAACATCATATATATATATGTGTTTGTTTGTGTCTCCTTTTTTTGTGATTTTTCATTTCGCATCATGTCTGTTATTTTGTGGCAAGGTCATTGCACCTGTGGTCAGCAAAAGACTCGTCATTCTCAGGGTTCAGTGTTCCAGCTGAGGCAAACATGATGGTCGTGTCCAGGTCAGCAATGATGCCAGAAACAGCGCTGGCTGCTGTGATACAGGCCTGGGTGCCTTTGTTCCCCGCCTGCAGTGCTGACAGTACCAAGGACACCTGGAACATAAAGCAATGGACGTGCAGAGAAATCCCTCAAACATCCTGTTTTCAGATGTGTAAAAAACAGATTCAAATGCCCTCGGTTTCTGTATGCATTGCACATGTTTACTGGTTAAACGGCAGCTTTTCATCTTTATAGTATGCTGGCAGAGGCTTTCTAAACAAGGTGAGTGAGGTTGTGAATGTTTAGAGTGAAAGGTTTGGACAAGCCAGATTAAAGCAGGACGCTGGGAGACAGAAAAATAGAGCACATGGTTACACATGCATTAAAATCAGAGTCTGCTGCACCATCACATTAAGTCAATGAGCCTGACTCTGCAAATCACACATCTCCCTTGAAGACTGCTCTCTGCCCATCCCTCATAAACAAATGGAAACTGGGAGAGAGGTACATTTCAACGAGTCACAAGCTTCACATATCAGCAGGCGTAAGACCCCAAATTATTCAAGTTTGATATGAGCCCTGAATCAAATCATAGCCTCAGAGTGGAGAGAAATTCTAATGTGCGAGCAGCATGGCAAACTGCTGCCAGGGTCACAGTAGGGAGACATTTGTATTATTATTAACTGCACAGTGTGAGGGTGGTCAGGAGCGCGTGCTCTCATGACCCGCATGAATGGTTCAATAATGATAATACAGTAAAGCACCGGTTATTACCACCTAAAATAACCTACATGAAACCCTGTACTCTTTTGATATTATACAGGTTAATCATTAAGGTTCAAGCTAAAATAATAATAATAATATAATAAACCATCAAACAGCAATCCTGTCTACCACAAGATCTAAACTGTGTCCTATTAAATCTTGTAATTGCACACACTTCTATGTTCTCTGTCACTTTATTTAAACAGGTATATATATACAGCAACGTGCATGAAATATACTTTCATATAAATGCTAATGCTGAGTTGAGGCTGCTTACAAACAGCACAGATGCCAAATTATGACAGCAAAAAAAAGGACTTCCTTTCAAAAATACATATAGCTTACCTTCTCCGTGACTGCCCGGGCACACTCAATGAGCTCCCTTTTGGAGAAGCTGTCTGTGGGGCTGAGCTGCAGGGCTCCAGCTTTCTGAACCAGGTAGATACAGCCATGGCCCAGCTCTTGCACCCGTGTCTTTATCTGGAAGCCAACCTGAAAGCATAACCCGGCACTGACTTACACCGCATCCATCCTCTCATTTGTGTCACTGTGCTACACAGTTACAAACATGTCCTAAACTGGCATCTCTCCTATCCAGCGAGTGGTTAAAAAATAATTCCAAGCACCCTCAGAGAGGAAATGCTGGCACTACACCTTTAATTTCCAGACTGAGATTCATGGGTGGGTGGCACTTCATTATAAGCATCACTATAGGCTTTTAGACTTGTAGAGGCACAATGTCGCTATGGAAACCAGCCGGATTTCTAGAAGCCTGGTATATACAAGATATTGATAAGAACTGTGTGCTTATTAGTGCAATGCTTCCACACAATGCTGGTTTACACAGAAAGGATTTAAGATAAGATGTGGGTCTTGTGAGTGATAAATGCTGGAGGGGGTTTATTTCTATCTGATCTCACACTGTCCAGAGCAGCCTTGAGGAGGGGGTGTCATATCAAAGAACAGCAAACATCTGCTCTGATCAGCGTGTGAGCGGATACATCCGAAAACGTTCTTAGCTTAAAATGCAGAGCGTAGCTGATATTTCTGTCTGATATTTCAAAGGCACATGTATCCACATACTCCAAAAGGACAGAGAGCATGGCTTCTCACCTCTTCTGGCTCTGCAGTGGCAGCAGCAAGGCGTCCTTGATGTGCTAGCTGTCCATAGTCCACTGTCACCTGAGAGGCAAGGCCACCAAGCTCTTCAGGGCAGGTTACTGACTTAGTCATCTGCAGCAGAGAGAACATACATCATCAGCAGAGGCGGATTAACGGTCCTGTAGCACTACTGACAAAAATGTTCAATGTAATAGGTAAATTTAATGGAAAACACCGAGGCAGGCACGTTAGTGCACTCACCATCTCCTGTGCAGTGATAGCGATGGCTTTGGAGAACTTCACCATTGTGGTCTGGTAGTCCACAAAGGAGCCTTCAGGTTCAGGAGGTGTTCCTTCATCCACCTATGAAGATCAACATATTTATATGAGGCTTTTGATTTAACCCGTACCACCTCACAATAAAACATACTACTAAGGAGTTTGAGTTTTTAATGAATTGTTCCGTTTTTTAAGGTCTGGTCTAATGGCTTCATTAAATCTTCAGTGAGAAGCTATAATTTACAATGACGACATGCTATAAATATGAGAACCAAGGTTTTGGTTTGACAGATTGTCAGTGTGTACTGAAGTGAAGGATTATCTTGGTTGATCACCTACCAGAGCAGCTTTTGATCGCCCTAATCTTTGGAAGATGACTGCAGAGCGAACTACAGCCTGACCAGTAAATCGGCCCAACATTATCTTTTCACAGCTATGTGTATTTAAAATGAATATTGATACATCAAATTTTCGAACTCTCAAATAAAGATGAGGGTATTTAAATCATAGTGAGCCAGGCTACACACCAAACATACAAAATTTAGTTTTCAGTTTTTTTTTTAGGGTAACCCTGATGGATGTCCCGAGTAAAGGGTTGTAATTATTTTTTTCATTGCAATAAGCAATCGAGTCTGCAGCTGCATTGTTAACAAGTCACTTGTAAATGGTTGGGCTCTTCTAGAGGGAACATTTTTATAGCGGTTCAGATAGTATAATCTTAGGGTTATTAATTTAAGAGACTACTACAAAGATAAATTGAGCTATGCTGGAAATACCAACATTGGATGTGCCCCATCAGGCAACCCAACGTCTTTTTATAGAACTTCTTAATTGATATATAATTTCTTAACAATTAAAAAGCCATTAGTGAGAACATATAAACCTTTTTTATGTATGCATTCTTGAAGCGCTCCACTTTATACACGCTAATGGAGTTTTAATGACAGTTGCTCTTATATGTTTATGTTGAGAGTCAAAAAACAAACAAAACTAAAAGAAAATAAAAACCAAACAAAAAAGACTGTATCGGAGCTGAGCGTATATGTCTGAGGGTGTGCAGATCATTGTCAATTATTAACTGCGCTGTCAACACGGTGACATGTCCCCCAGCAGGATGAATGACAGCTAACATCACCAGTGGGCTGTGGATTTAAAACTTGTCATCTACTGGACTAATGAGAGTCACTGACAAGGACACATGCTCAGCACATCCACTGTGGAATTACTCTTACAGTGGGGGAGCTCATTTTACCAAACAAGATAGGAATAGGTGTCAAGCTGAAATCTATTCAAGCCACCTGAGCAGACTTCTCATGAAATGATATCACACAGAGTACACACACACACAACACATCCTTACTCACCCTGCCCATGGCCTCAGCGATGGATTCTACCATACCCCCTACCATGCCTCCTTCACTGGCCGCTTCATTCAGAGTCACCATGATGTCATCTACAGCTTCCTTCATCAGCTGGGCTGCCTCAGAGATGGCATCGTGGGTGTGGGACGCCTGGGGACACAGTCAGCTGATTAACATTTCTGTGACACTGTCTTGGTCCGGCAAGAAGGAAATCTATCAGCTTGACAACAGCTCCAGAATGTCCCTAAAGCTGGTAAGTGCTCAGTGTCTCAATAGAGGACATGTCACCAGGGTTGCTGCTTTAAGGACTTGTATCATCCAAGTTTATAATGCTATACAGTATAACAGTAATATGTAATATTTCAAAGAAAGGGGTATGATTTGCAGGCCACATTTCAACACTGCTGTATCTTTACGAGAGTCAAAAACATTTCTCTGTTTGCACAATTAAAGGCTGCAAAGCAATCAGTGTGCTCTCTTTTTTCTTTTGAAGGTTGCTGTCTGATTCAGCTGCTGGAAGATGCACAGACAACCCGGTTTCAAGTAATATATATACACAATTGTAGGAAGGGGTCATGTGAGACAATATTTTCTGGCACCAATTATGCTTGAAAAACAGCAGAATTACGCAGGAATAAGATTAGAAGTTGTGCAGTGAACGGGTTTTTAAAAAATGATTACTGAAATCTTAAAATCAATTCTAACACTAAGAGAGCCATAAAACAGTAGTGAACTCCTGTGGCTTTGTTCTGAATGAGTTTAATTCGAGCAGATGAGTTATAGCTGAAAGACGAACATATAATAGAGAATTACAGAAGCTGAGGCCAGAGAGAATTCTTCATGCTCAGCAGATAAAGGCTTAAATGGCTTCTGTTAACAAAAAAAAAAAAAAGGTTTACCTTGGAAGAAAAGGCTGCATTACTGTCGTGACCTGGTGAAATTTAGCTTACTGTCACAGGTCAGATTTGAAATAGACACACTGTTTCTATATGAGCTTTTTAGTACCTTCGGGTTTCCCCCGCCTTCCTTGGCAGCGTAGAGCATCTGTAGTGCAGACTCAGACAGGGTCTTGGTTTGGTCTAGGATGGTCATCTGCTGCTGGTGGTCATGCAGCTTAGAAGCCAGACCCACTGATGCCACAATGAGTGGATCGAAGTAACTGGCCAGCTGGGTCACCTGGGAGAAGGGAGTGTAAGAGAGTTTGAGGAAGAATTGGATCACAGGATAGAAAATGGACAGAATAGGGTTTTTTTTTCTCTTTCTAAATCCGCTGGGGATGAGGGGGATATATGGCCAGACCAGCACCTTGTGTCCTAGTTGGGCAGCTTCGCCTCGGGCTGCTGTGGAGACAGGATCAATCAGATGCCCAATCTCCTGCACAGAGGATGTCAGCTGCTCCTGGAGCGCCTGGTAAGTTACAACGGCAGGGAATTACGTTATAAGTCACAACAGAAAGACCACAGATCCCATTAAGTTCTTCATCTGAGACAAGATAGAGCTGATGGGGTACTTGAACTCACTTCCATGGAGATATCATCTCTGCAGGGCAAGGTCTGTCCAACTGCAGCTAGGGAAGCTTGCTCAATGTCCCGGATACACTTATTGATGTTATCAATGGAGTAATCACACTCCCTTTGTCCTGGTGCCTTGTCCCTATCATCAGAAATGTCATAAAACACGCACATGAACACAATTATATATTATATATTATATATTACTGTGCAAATGAATATAAAATGCTAGCTAATTGGCTACTGGCTTTAGCTTCATATTTAGCATACAGACATAAGAGTGGTATGAATCTATTTTGATACAAGAATAAACAAACATATTTTGAAAAATGACAAATTATCCCTTTACTGCCAGCCAGGTTATAATGAAATGCAGTCTATTCTGGGCCTTAGCAGCTGTGAGAATACATGTGAGGAATGGAGGAGGATGATGATGATAATGAAGGCAGATAAACCATAGATCATCATCTCATCGCTGCTCTACATTACTTACTAATCTATTACAAGGCAGCAGGAATCTCAGCAGATACAAAGTGATGTGGCAATTTATTGCCGAGCTGAATAAGCTGAACAGACATCACAGAATAAGCCTTTTGGTTTCAAGAAACAATTTTTTCCACTAACTGTGAGCAAACAATGATAAATCTTGATTCAGTATAATCCTGCAGAGATGAATGTGGTAGTCTGTGGGATTAACATTAACCTGATGGAGGTGATGAGGCTCTTGATGGAGTCAGAAACGGTTCTGGAGTGGCCAGCTAGTATGGACCAGGTGGGAGGATCTTTGGGGTTGAGGACCAACGAGCGGGCTGTTTCTAAAAGGTAAGTAGAGCTATCGAGCATGGAACGGGCTGAACGCACGATAGGCTCCTGGGCAGCTGAGCCCTGTGGAAATGAAAAGGTTAACGCAGGTGAAACAACAGCCCAGGTAGAGCTCAACATAAGATAGCCACATTGGTATGACGGAGTTGTTGTTATTCCTTTACTACCTTGGAGAGATCAAAGGTGCAGTCAAAGGAAAGGATGAGATTAGAAAGACAGCTTTACACACATGCGAGAAGATACACCTTCAGTCTTTATGATCCGAGCCAAAGCCTCCCTCGACAATTAGATTAACAAGCCGAAGATTAGAGCAGCTGTGCTGAGAGAGAGTGCCGTTAAATGCTGCCCTCCAAAAGATTACAGCCATAAAGCTTTTAGAAGACTGTGTGAGAACTTGTTCTTAGATTGAAAAATAAAAATCCATCTTTCTCCTGGAGTCTTTTCTTGACATTAAAAGAAAAAAAAGAAAAATTTGACCTCAATCCACCCCCGTTATGTTCATTGTATAAACCTTTCTGTGTTGGCTCATATAAAGAAGCTTGTTTTAAAAGGGATGGAGTGTAGAAATAAACATTCATTAAATCTCTGTTAAAGAGTAGCTTCAAGATTCTCAGTAGGATAATTGGAAAAAAAATGGAGAACCATTGCCATTGCAAACAAGCATTAAGAGAGATGAATACTTCATACCTCATTGCTGATTTGAGCTGGGATGCTCGCAAACTCAGGGTTGTTGGCAAAGGCTGACAGGTTTTCTACAGCCTCGAGGAGTGGTGTCGTAGCAACCCGGCACTTGTTTCTGTTCTCTTCTGAAAAATCTCCATCTAAGGCCTGAAACAAGACAACTACATATGAATGTGTGTTTGTATTTCTGTAAAAGGTTTGGATTATACACACAATTACAGCTTCCCACATGACGAAAGAATTCTGTACCAAATTTACACTCAACGTTTTGATCAGTTGGGGAGTTGACCTTGATCGTTTTGACAAGGTTGGCTGTGGTGTTGGCCACCTCTTTGGCTGACTGGACAAACTGTCTCCGTGCCACAGGGTTGGAGGTCTTAGAGGAAGCCAGACGGCAGGCGTTGCAGAGAGCTGAGGTGTGCTTGGCGACAATTGTTGCCGCAGACAAGACCTGATAAACAAAGAAACACCAACAAATAGAAAGCAGTGTTGTATAAAAACGAGGCATTTGTGTGAGCAGTGTAAAGTGAATTATTTGTGACACTCAGGTCGATTTTAAGGTTTTCGAACTTAATGAGCCATTTAATTCAAGTCATAAGAGCTCTAGATCCATGACTCTCCCAAGTGCTTCCACATATGGCAGGAAATTGTCCTGTAATGTTTTCAAGCCTCAAATGGACCCTCTTACCTGTGAAGGACTACTGGCTGGGTCCACTAAGCTCTGACAAGCCATCTGTATAGCCTGGTGGGCCCTTGCAAACTGGATGGGATCCACCAACCCTTCATGGCCAGACTGACTATTGGGATCAGACACACCTACAAGATAAGAGGCCTACAGAGCAGAAAACAAAAAGTTATACTGATGTATCAGTTTGTCACTAGACAGGTTCTTTATTGTCCTCCAAGATCCCATTTGTTGTCGCAGACAAGCTTACCCCCCCACATGCAGTCCAAGTGCATGAATAGATACATACAGATTCATATTGTATACACGGTGCATAACAGGGGAGCTTTCTGAAAGCAGATAAGAGGAGGAAACAAAAGATCTGTCAGTGCGTGCCCTTTTGCAGGCGAGGCAACCGAATATTGCATGGAGGTGAAGAGCTTATTTTACAGCTTCAGGGGTGGGAGTCTGTAAAACCTCCAATGAAACCTGACTCACCCTGCCTCACAGCCATGGTTTCCAATAGAAATCATCCCGCTTAGGTCTAAATGCACTTTATGAATGGATTCCACCTCATGAAGATGTTTGAATTTTTTTGTCATGTATTGTTTATAAGGCTGTACAAACCTTAAAAAAAAAAGCTTAACAATTTGTTTTTCCTTTTAAATCTAACATCTGCACATATATATGAAAAAGCAGAAAAGGAGACCAGGAGAGCAGAATCCTGAGATGAGAGCAGACTCATGGTAACTTAGAGTGAGTTCGTACCAGTCATGCTGTGAACTCACCTGTCCTGCAGCCTCCGTCAGCCCACACAGAGCTTTGGACGCCACACCCACGCTCTCCCCGAAGGCTACCACATCACCTGTCTTACAGTGCTGAGAAATACCTGCCATCGACTCTCCTAGGACCTGAAACGTTTGAAAATAAAGTATAAATTAGATGTTCGGCTGCTTGCTACGCAATACGCCTCTGACAGTTACGGTATATAGTTCACGCAATTATTTTGAATGTCTGTACCTTTGAATTCTCCATGACACTCTCGATGCAGTCAAAGTAGGAGAGTTCGTTGACAGGCTCGTTGGGATTATCTAGGAGGCCTCTGACAGCCTGTACACAGACAGACATGATAATAATATAAACTACAGCAGGAGACACTGCTCACTGAACTTTCCAGCTATGATTTTACAATTTTATCAGTCACTGAATTAAGATTAGAAAAAGGAAGATAAAGCTAATTAGAATATACTGCCTTGATAAAAATCAAACCTTTGATATGCATGCCGTTATTGTCACTTTTAGTTACTTGAGTAGAAGCGAACTTCTGCAAAATACTCTCGTTAGTGTCACTAATGCGGTTATTGTAGGCCTGAACTGAAAGTCCATCTACAATGAATAAAATGCAAAATCAATGGAAGGAAAACAGGCCCTATGAGGAGGAAGACTGTGTGTGGTTCAGTGTATGTGAGGACGGCTACCTCCAACTCCCTCAAGGCGTTGTCACACTCCTTTTGTCCTGCTGCTTGCTGGGTACAGAGCGTGATCAGCTGGTTAATACTCTCTGTCACTGCCCTGAAACACACAGGCGGTCACACAGGCTTTTTAGCTCTCACATGGTGTCCCCTGCATGCATGCAAAGCCCGGCTTCAGTCACACTCACTCACACATGATTTTAGCTGCCCTGCTCGAACACGGCACTGCTGGCCTCTCATCGCGATAGGCTAACGCAGTGGCACAAGAGTGCAGAGATTGTCTAGAGTTTGTGTTCAGCCTTGCTGAGCACAGACGGGCCTTAGCCAAGACTTCCATCTTCCTAATTAGACAGAGAGAAGTCAGTCAGGCCCAAAGCCCTGCGGGACCAGCTGCTTGGCTTCTCACTAGGGGAAGGATACATACTCCCTCTAGCAATGCTGAACAGACACAGCTTATAAGTGGCATACAGATGCAGCAGGGGGAGACTTTTCTACAGGTCTCGATCTAGATCATAATCCATATTTAGGACAAAAGGCTTCGGTTTTCAAACAAACTCTGTATGATAATCATTAGAAACAAATGAAAACATTGTATGACTTACATCATCGTCATGTTATCTGCATCTTATCATACCTTGCTGCCACAGCGAGAAGACTCTTGGCGTTGGCTGCACCTGGATCCACAGAGAGAGATTTGGCAGCCAGCAGCAGTTTACTGGACGCCATGGAGATGTTCTTCAGATTACCAATGACTTGGATTTGGTCGTCCTTGCTCTGCACAGGCAAGAAAAAAGAAAAATACAGGTGTTTTTTTTAAGATGCTCTGTTAAATATTGTGAAACATACTGTATCAGCAACAGCTGTCAAGGGATAAAGTATTGTAAAGAATGTACTTATCTCCCTACCACCTATATCCTCTTTCCTCACTCTGCAGGCCTCTTTGAGCCCGATTAAAGCTCTGGTGTCATGCTACATCAACTCCAATCCCACACAATCTTTCCAAATTAATGAGCAAAATAACCAGAACTAGAACATCACAAGATCTCATTACATCTGGCTGTGTTAGTGCTCATGGGTACAACCATGTGCCTAAGTGAATTAGATGAACGGTTCTAATTAACAAATGACTTAAATAGCTTAGGTAATAAAGTGACACAAAAATATGAGCTCAGCCTCTCGGCATTTACGATTCTGAAGGCTTGAGGGCTCCCCTTCACTGGTGGCAGTGCATTACCACTGAACCGTTTCAATGGAGTGTGGAGTGGGTGTATGATCATGAAACCTACTTGGGTGTGTCCCGCCATCTCAATGCCAGCATCCAGGAACTCATCAAAGTCCTGGCTGAACTTCCCAGAGGCCGAAGCCAGCTGGCTGCTCGTTCCACGAGAGGAGTGGACGACCTCGCCTGCAGAGTGGTTGAGTTCAGCTGCTGTGTGGTTCAGATCAGTCTGGGCCTCCTGGAATGTCTTATTGCAGGGAGGGAGCTTCAAACACAAGACACACGCCAATTAGTGCATACCGTAGAATCTTATCAGAAATGAAGTCAAGTGGAAATAACCTGTTCAATTATGGGATATTTTTTAGATGTTTTTTTTGCATAAATGCGAACACAAGACAAGAAATCCCCAAGTAAAAGTTTGACTCACGATGTCCACCAGCAGCTTCTTGCTTGCCTCTCCGATGCTCCTTAGGGCCATGTCAACATCCTTCTGGCCTGGCAGGCAATTCACACAATTATTTAGGGAGTGCGACACTGCTTTGGCCACCTGAAACCAAGAACAACACCTAGTCAATGGATCGCCATTTGTCATCCTAACAATGTGCTGCACAATACAAAGTCCCACAGCGAAGCTATACAGGAAAAAAAACATCTCAAATGCAAATTGGGCTCACAGCAGTGCACAGTAATCCATGTCACTAATTTATGCTGCTGTCACAGATATATGCCAAACAATATGTTTATCCCTGGAAGGGCTGCAGGAGAATGAGCAGTTTTACTGTGGCACTCCTGAGAGAGGAATACCAGGCGAGAGACTGAGCAGAGAGAAAATAGCAACGCTTAGAAGGGATGATGGTTATGCATAGAAGAAGTGTTTACATATTGGTGAAGAGAGAGAGAGAGAGGAGAGAGACATGGACCTGAGAGGAACAATGTGATCACTATGTGAATATCGCTCCCTCTGGGGTGTATATTACTGGGAGCTATGCTACCTGTGCCAGTCTCTGCTGACTCTCAGCGTCTCCTGGATGAACCAGGGCCTGATGGGCCTCATGGATCAGCATGGCTGAGCCTTCCATGACATACTGGGCTGAATCCAGCATTGCAGCTGCAGCCTGAGGCTCCCTGGTGCTGGCTGCCACTCCTCTGGCTGCTTGAGCCAACGTCCTTAAAGCCTGAGCTGTTTCTCTGGCAGCCACACCTGCGAACAAACAGCCACACATTAGAAATGACTGTAAGTAAATTGAGCGTAGGGACATAGATAAATCACAAATCCAAACAAATAATATCACTATAATAACAGTAGATACAGCCTGACTGTTTCATGCGAGTAACAGACATCTACTGTAACTATGAAAGCTACACAGGTGTAATTATTTATGCATACGGAGGAAATATGACGTTTATTTCTGTGCTGAACATTGTTACGTAGTGAGAATAAGTAACCATGTTTCTGCTATTAAAACTGACGTTTTCTGAACGTTTTTAAAACAATACAAACTGAGAGGTATCTGTATTTCCTAAATTTACTATAATTATAATAGAATTGTGCAAATCAGCTTGTAGGGGCTAGCCATAGCCCACTGCGAACAAACCGAGATACTGAAATGCCCTCATTGTTTAAATAAACGAGTTAATATAATAAATATGTCCCCGCATTGGAGGTGCCCTTAACTTATTATACACAGAGCCAAGAAGAAAAGCAGCAAATTGCATCAAATTGCATTAAGCAGCCAAGTGGAGCCATTTGCTGATGGAATGTTAAATCTAGTGAAAATAAGATTAATGAGTAGCGAGCAGTACCCTGGGCCACAGCATGAAGTGTTGCCTGGGAGCGTTCATTGTTAGAAATGCTTTTCTCTATCTGTCTTCATCTCTCCTCCCCTGAGATCCCCCAATTGAGACAGAATTGACAGCAAAACAGCCGAGCCAAGCTGGATTCAAAGGGTTCAGATTAAGGCAATAGCGATGGCACATATAAGGGAGTCATAATTTTTTCTTCCTGATTTGTTTTCCCTCACACTCTGCACAGTTTAAAGAAACAGCTTTTTTCAATAAAATTACAGCATTCCATATATATTTTTCATATCTATCGACCCAGGAGGCGTAACTACTCTTTAACTAAATAGCTACTTAAGCTTCTGAGACCTGCTCTCACTGTAGAAAACACTTTTCTTACCTGTATAATGTTCATTGCCCTGCGCAGCACATGTGAGCAACTGGGCCATGGAGGAGCCCACAGCCTTAGATGTACTTCCTAAATCCTGAGCGCACTTTTCCAGCTGTGTAAGCAACAGAAAGCACAAATAAACCATTTGATTCATAGTTGTGATGTCCTCGTTATGTTAGTATTTTTACAGTTGGATTTCCACAGTATAATATTTCATTTGGACTTCACAGTAGACCTTGCTATGTACTGTACTGACCGTTTCCCCAGGAAGAGGTTTGAGTTGGGCATCAATGACAGACATCTTGGCATCTTGAAGCTCACTCTTGAGCGTCTGTACAGTTTTGAGGGCTGAATCGATCTCCAAAGGACCACAGGCTTCATGGGCCTTCAAACAACACACACACACACAGACAGCATAAATGTTACTCGCATGCACCCATACATTATTCAGCACAGACAGGATGCAAGCCTATGCTGCTGTGCTTGGTATCTCTAAATGGGATCAAAGCACTGGGTTCACCCAAGTGCAACAACATATCACAGATATAGCAACATTAGTTAGATGTATCCTGCTATCTCTAACAGTGTTATGTAAAGATACCTTTTGGGTGGCAGTCCTGAGCTCGGCCAGGCAGGTAGCCAAGTTCTTGGCACACTGGCCCAGTTGCATAGCAGCAGCCTGATCAGCTACTGTTGGAACTGCTGACTTTGCAGATGTCACCATCTTACTTCCAGGCTGAGGCACGGTGACAGAAAAACAACAAATTCACAAAGGAGCAGTTTTTGAGTGTATTTCTGATAACAGAGAGTGTGATAGTTGCTGACTGTGTCAAGGTGAAAGGTCTGACCTGTAAGAAGCTCTGGCTGGCCATGATGAGGGTAAGCTGGGCACCAAGCTCCTCTGGCTGGGCTTGGCTGCTCCTCATCCCCTGAACCAACTGGGGAATGCAATCTGCTACCGCCTGCATTTAAACATATCAACCATGTGTGCTTAATATCCACATCATCATGATTGAAAGAGAAAGAAGCGCTGCTAAGACAACCAATACTTTCTGACAATGTATTGCAAGGATTGAGTTTTCCAGTGCAATATTTAACATTGTCTTTCCAATACAATAAAAGAGTACATGATCATACCTTGCAGCTGTGTACTAGCTGTTGGTGTGAGACAGTATTTTTGTTGGAAGCAGCAGCATTTTGGGCCGCTGCGATGGTCTGTGTAGCAGCAGCCGCTGCCTGCTTAGCAGCTATCTGTTCAGGAGATGATACAAATGGAAATCATTTAGGCTTAAGTATGAGAGTGGTGCCTGGCTCAGAGTAATATGCTAACAGTCTATGCAGTATTATACCATCATGTCCTGTACTCAGAGTTGATCTCATCAAACTGAGGGGGTTACAAACAAAATGTTTTCTAAGAAGAGGAAAATGGATGGGGTGGCACTAACTCAGTCTTTATTCCATGAGATGTTCAGCGGTGGTTTTCCCTTTGCTATAGTATGTTTCTAAAGCTAAAGCACACACACACACACACAAAAAAAAAAACTGCTGAGCTCACATCAAGATTGATGAGATTGAAAACAGAGGGAGAAGACATTCCTTGTTGAGTGGATAAGGAGGATAAGACATAAATGAAAGACAGAACACATGATATCATTATACTAAGGGAAAAAAAAACAAGACTAAACCACATGTAGAATTGACATGATAGTTAGGAGTAACATTGTATAGCACCTAAAGTGTGGTGTATTCACTATATTTTAAAATATACTACAATATACAAATCAGAAGTATGTGCACAGGTTAAATTAAGATTAAGGACTTAAATGTGACTGTGATAATTAGGACACACACACTTGCAGATTCATAACATTTTGGTCTTCTCTGGCTCACGTTTCCTTGATGGAGGTGACTATTAGCACCATTACTGTGACCATCTGATGCAAGGAGGCGGACTGAGATACATGTCTGATAGCAGGCAGATCCCAGCCCTGGGTAATGCATAGTTTATGTGCTCGGGAAATTGAACATTGGACGCTTTGGAGCAGAGAGGGGCTAGTCATTAGGGGCAAACTGATACCAAAGGCTAAACACAGATCTTTACACTCAGATAGTTCACTCATAGGACTAATGGGATTTATAGCTCACTGCGACGGGAAAAGAGAAATAACACCAACAAATATACTAAATGGGCCAAATATGTACAAAAAACTGCTGAGGCATTTCATTATTTGTGTTCTGTCAGGTGTTTCCTTAATCCTATTGTTGAAACTTTTATTTCTACAGCATATCTACTATGTTTATACTACAGGGATGACATAATGTGGGAAAGAGATGTTTGCATGATGTTGTTGCTGGTAAGGAGAAACAATGAGCAGAGTGATGTTTTGATCAAGGTCAAACAACACATAGAAGACAAGATGTTGACTCTTATGACTCACCTCCAGCCTGTTGACCAGCTTTTTCTTTATGGCGTTTTGAGCTGCAGCATTAGTGGCTACACGAAGCCCCTCAGCTGCCTCTCTGAGCCTCTGCTGCTGGTCCTCATTCTCTGGGTAGGCAGCCGCACCCTGTGAGCACATAAACATAAACGCAAATGACCATGACACATGCTAATTAAATAAATAAATAAATAACAATAGCTATTAAAGCTCAGAAATGATAAGTTTAACAACTTATGCAATAGACACAAACAGGCAATTAGCTCTATCTGCTTTCTGATAGTTTCCAAGGAAAATGTCAGTGTCAGAGTCCCACTTCCTCTTTGGCCTAATGGCAGTGATGTGTTGATTAATGTGTCACAGATCACAGACATCTAACGCCACACGTTTCACTTCACTCAGTATTTCACACTGATAATATCCCGCTCAACAGCGCCAGGGGCTTATTGAAGAGACAGTTTGACTCTTTTATTTTCAGATGAGAAATGATGCGGGTAGATAGTGCATCAAGTAATGCCAAAATATGGATTCTATTAAACTCAAGCATTTCAACATTCGACATGACATTACACATGGAAGATCATCATGACAGTGTTGATTAGGGTTTCAAAGGGGTGGAAAATTTCCACAGACTTTCCATGGGAAATTAAGCTGTGGAATTTTGTAAATATTCCAAATTGGAAATTTCTATGGGAATTAGGGAAATTAATGGGAATTTATTCAAAACTGGGGGTGATTGGCGGTAAGCTGACATCATGATAAGATAGCCTCATAAATGGTCAATGAAATGATGATGAAATGAAAACGTATCAATTAGCTATCTATTGTATGAATACATTTTAATGTGCTATCTGCAAGTTAAACATACATCAAATATATTTAACCCATAATATAATCAAAACTTACTTAATGTGTTGAGTTAACATGTTATACTCTTACCTTAGCAGCCTCCACCATCCGTGCTGTGGCATCAGCAAGAAGTTTGGCTGCAGCCAGCAATTTCTTGGAGTTATCAACATCAACTTCAGCCTCTGCATCAGATCTCATGGCATTGACCAAGTCAGAGGTGGCCTGGGCTAACACCCTGGCTTGACGCACCATCTCACCTGTTCACACATACAGACATGCAGTATGTACATACATAAAGGCAGAAGTTTCACACGAACATTAAGAGTATTAATGAGTATGGCAGTAAAAAGACAAGTCTGTGTTAGAGCTAGAATTCAGTTTGGGCTGTAAAGCTGTTGTGGCATTTCTGTCCATTTACATTTGTTTTTAAGTGAGGACTGTCTGTTTGTTGGGCAGACTATTGTAGAAATGGAGTTTGAATCTATTTTGACAGCAATTAAATTGAAAGTGATGGTTAAGTTTCAGAGTTGTCATCATCTATTTAGCCATCAAACGAGAATGTGCTCCTTATGACAAAGGAATTCCCAAACAAAGTGAGACAACCAGCAACACTCTTCGAATCTGTGTCAGGTCAGTATTATATTCGTAAGTATTTCTAGAAATGAGCATTTATAACTAAATAAGACAAAATATGACACCAGAATGATGAAAAAAATGTAAATTTGAGAACATTTTAAAATTAATTTCTGCACAAACATACACATGATATAGATCAAATGTTCTATACTGTGTTATATTATAGTTACATATATTTTCTGGATGAAAAATAACCAATGGAAAGGTCTATTTGTGACTACCTAAATATAAAAAGATGCGTCATCTAACTGACGTGGAAATACTTTACTGTCTTGTTCTCTGATTTGCAACATTGCCCCTAGCAGCCTAATACAACTCGAGATATTTAAGAGATAATTATTTCAGTAGAAACCGTGTGACAGGCTGTCCCGACAGTTGACAAATTAATATAATATCATCATCACATCAAACCTGAGTGCAACACTAAGACATTTCTCTAAGTGTCCTAGTCTTGTGGAGACACTTCATTTTTTTCACCTTCATGAACTTTTATAGCGGAAGGTTTCCAGTGAGTCATCTTCTCTCACACAAATGAAAGTCTTTGGAATATATGTAACATCTCCCCACACACCTGCTATAAAAAGCTGTGTTTCCCAAACACCCACCTACAGCTCAAAATAACTCACCCAGAGAAGTGTATGAAAGACAAGACATCTAGGCGCTTTACAACCTACATCCAAGGGCCTTGGGAATTAACCAATACACTGTATGTAGAATGAAGCTGAATCACTGAATGCTGATCTACTGCTACAGATTTTTTTTTTTTTGATTTATGGAAGGTAAAAAGTTTGTCCTTCCAAAACTGCCCAGGTCATGTGTTTCTTTTTAAATTTCAAAGCCTCCCTGATGCTGATTGAGACCAGATTGGGAGCTCTGTAGTGGTTTTGGATGACATGTTTTCTACAACCCCTTGAGAATTGGCTGGGTTTGGAATTCTTCAGCCTCATGGCTCGAACCATAACAAATAGCCTGAGCTTTGAAAATGTTTCAGCAGGGTTTTTTTTCAGATCACTTAACATGCACACAAATATGGACAATATCTTAAGGCCCTGTTATGCAGTCAAAACACAAGCAAAAGCAGGTATTCATTAAAGATCAAGTGACTTAATATTATTTAGTCCTTGCTGTGAGTAAAAATATAAACAGAAGAGACACAAACCACTTTAAATGAAAGCTGTTTTAAGTGAACTTCCTCCACAACATTCTCAAGCCTTGACTACTTCTTGCTGTACTCACCAGCATCACCCATGGAAGTGAAAATGTTTTCCGTGACGTTCATGATCGTGTCTGTGGCCTGGTCGTAACGTCCAATGGGCTCGCCACAGCTGGCGTAGTGGCGGACATGTTGTAGCAGGTCGCTGAGGGCCTGGCTCACCACGCCAGCTGCTGCCCCGACTTGCTTCAGCAGCTCGCCATCATCGCTGGCCGAGCGGCAAGCCTTGACACAGGTTTCCACGGAGCGGTCCACCAGTTTCCCAGCCTCGACAAGCTGCTCTTGACACACTGGGGAGCTGATGGTTGGACTCACCACCTGCAACACACATAGTTGTTGGCAGAAACAAAGACGAATTACCAAAGTTACCAAAACATCACTTATTTTGTTCAAGATATGACACATTCCTGAATTTAATATTGCATATTTCCATGGCAAATCGTAAATAGTAAATAACAGTCAGTATCATTCATTCTACTTGGATGTTTTCCTGCCTGTTGCTATGTCCTTTATCTGTTTGGCTACTGAGATGAACAAGTTTTAGATCAGTACCTTGGTGCAGGCTACCAGCTGCGAGGTGGACAGGGCACACTGAGTGGCAGCTGCGATCACCCGGTTCTGCAATATGGTGTCCTCGGCCACCTGGGCCACGTTCTTGGCCTTCAGGACTAACATAGCAGCTGCATTGGCCACTGCTTTGGCCAGATTCATCAGGGTGTCCTGCAACATATTAATCAACGTCCTTCACTGAAACACAGCACAGCTGCGCACATGTGACTGAAGGGACCAGGAAAGTAAATGTTTGTGACTCATTTTGTTCAGTTGATGTAGAATAAATACAAAGAATAGTACAACAATAAAGGCAGATAGTGATTTTGAACTTTAGGAAGAGAATATATATATGTGTCAAGCAGCTGGATTTAAAACTATATTGATCTTCATGCAGTAAAAGACTCCATGAGACCCAGAATATGAACATATGAGACCAGAGATGGGTATCAAGGCTGTGAGAAGTCATTTAGGAACCAAAATGTGTGTGTGTGGACGGTAAATGAGGCAGATAGTGAAGGCAACAGATTGTGTTAAAGCATGTCTGACACACTGTACTGTCATTTTACTACAAAAAGCTCTCCTACTGTTATAAAATCCACATAGTAACAGTCTAATAATAAAGCCTGACGTGGTCATTTAAGTGTGTATTGACATTTTTAAAAGGGGGGCCGGGAATCTCTGTGTGTGTGTGTGTGTGTGTCTTCCTGTTTGGACAGCAGTGTCATAGAAACAGTGAGTGGGCGGCGTCCAACCTGGAACTTCTCATCAGTCTCGCCCTCCCCCATGTGACGGAGCAGGTCCCCGCTGGCCTGTCCGATGCTTCCTGCCGCAGTCAGCACCGTCTGTCTAGGCTGTACGAGGATGACATCATCACATTCATTACACTGGCTTGGCCTGTTCTCACATAGGCCCCCATGAATTATCTAAAACAGATTTCTGGATCAAAAATCATCTTCATTGGAACACTGATGAAAAGAAAAGCATGCAGTTCAATACTGTTTGTGGCTTTGTGGTTACGGGGATTACAGTGAAAGATGAAGTCTGCATAATAATCAGTGGGCGCCTCACCTCAGCCGCTGCAGGCTCAACAGATCGGAGCAGATCTGACACAGCTCCTGCCAGCATCCTGGCAGCACCCATGAGCTTGTGTCCACTGCCCACCTCATCGTCCATTAATGCCGCTAGCAGCTTGACACCCTTAGACATTTCCGTGAGGTTGGAGGAAATGGTAGTGATGGCGCAGCCCACTGCTGTGTAGTCTGTGTCTGTGGGCTCACCTGCGGAGGATGGATAGCTGTCATTACAAACTACAACCTCTGCTGTGCATCTCAATTTGTTGCGCGCCCTGCCATGTTGATTTAACTAATCCACGGGGCAGCTTGCGTGTCACATGCTGTAACACACGCATCAGTGTCATAATTAGAGCCCATTGGAAATGGTTCCACGGAGATGAGCATGTTGACGGAGCAAGTGGCCGTGAAGAAGAAAAACTTTGCATGAGCTAGTGTGGGGAGTATAAGTGCGACCAAACAGATGGCGAGGTAAGATTAAAACCCTGAAAAAGGGCTGGCAGGAAGTTGACTGGCGTTGTGCCAAGAAACACGGGGAGCAGAGAGAGAAACTGGCAGTAAGTTGAGCTTCAGGACGAGTTCAAGATATATTTATTAGCAGAAATATTTATTGGAGAAAATATCAGGTGAATGCACTTTTTGGGAGCAGCATACGAAAGACATAAGCATCATCAGTGAGTGCTTAACACTGACTTAAGACATTTTATTGATTACCACCTTGGGGTTATAATAATGTCAGGGTAAGCAATATTTTAAATAACAGGGCAATTTCCTTTAGAGCTTTGTCCAGCACAGATTTTGTAAACTTTCTGTCTGTTGCAGAAATAGATGAAATCTAAAAACGATAGCCTGTTCCACCCTTTAGCAGTTTAGTATTCTCCTGGGCACTCACCTGCAGTGAGATTGACCACAGATGCTGTTCCAGCGGTGATGGCATCAACTTGTGAGTGGATTTCATGTTTGGATTCATCCACTTTGTTCTGTACCCAAACCCTGGATGCCTTTCAGTGGAGGAGGAAAAAGAGAACTATTGGCTTTCATCACAGTGGGTGATTTTCAGCTCATATAAACTTTCTTGTGCAGGATTAAAGGACTAGGGTTGCACAACACCTACAGCTTCGGAAACACTCAAGCATTAAATACACCCTCCATATTTACAGTCAGTTCTATATCCTAATTATATTTGAGAAATATGATGGACTTTGATGTGATGCGAATGCTTAATTCTATTTAATCTGTCTTTGCTTTGCAAAGCCAGCGGCTGCAAAGCACACATTAATGAGTTAGAAAAGTGGAATTTGAGTTGCTATAAATGATGGGATGTGGAGGAGTATTGTATCTAACCATAGTGCATCTTAAATATTTCATATAATATATTCTCCTAAACTATTTTTAAAAATCGTGTTGTAAGTAGAAAGGAGACTTACTAAATCGTGGCCCAGGGGAGGCAGATTATCTACATATCCCAGGTCAGATTGAGCTTGCTGCACAGCCTGCATACTGCTGTTGATGGTCCCCATCAGAGCTTGCTGGGCCAGACTCTGGCGATAACAAACAACAGAGACAAACAGCGTAAAGAATACTGAACACAAGCAGTCGAAACACATGATATGTATTGTATGAGGGTGCAAAGGTGTCCAACTCTCAGTCTTAAACTCTATAAACCGCAGGAGACAGATGGGCTTTCAGCAGAATATGAAGAAGGTTGTGAGCATGTTGACAGCAGGGACCACAAGCACAAATGTCAGAGATCAGATATACATAAAGAAATATGAGGATAATCTCAACACTGTGTTCTGATAATAAAAACAAAAAAGAGAACTGAGCACAGCGGCAATGCTACATTATTTCTTCACCCCTGTGCTTGCCTGATCACGTCAGGCTTTCAGATAGGCCCATTGCTGAATGCTATGCTTTTACTCACCAGTGGGGGCATATGTCCTCTGTGCATCTGCCCTGTAGTGATTTGCTGTTGTGCGGAGGGCATGGTGCCTACATTGAAGGTATCAGGACCGCCGATGGACCCAGATCGAATTATACCTGGAAGTGCTACTGAGCCGTGTTCCACGCGACCCACCCGATTGAACTGCTGCTGCAAAATTGTGGACCTTATACAAGAGAAAATGAGATAAGAGGTGGATGCTGAATTTTATAATTGAACACACACTGAAATGATGTAGTTGTTTTACCATGTGCATGCAGACGGTTATGTGGAAAGATCTAAATGAAAGAATCTATGTAGTGAAGGGGTCAGTGATATAAAGAAACTAAGTGAAGTATCATCTATTCTTTTGAAATCTAATATTAGATCAAATATAAATGATCATTGAGCACTGTGCTTCGCAAATGGACTTATGGAGGTGTTCTAACACTGACTAATTTCCGTTGTGTTACTTGTGAGTGGATCTTTGAATTGTAATAATTGTTCCAGATGACAAAGCAACTGTCACAAAATTATAATTAAAAACTATTATCATGCTAACAACTGTTCCCACAGTGAGTAGACATTGTCAGAAAAATAACACTGTCTGGAAAAAAAAGTCTGTTTTTCTGCCCAGCTCAACAGATGCTCCTGACTTCATTGGTTAATTATGGCTTATTTTGAGCGGCAGCAATTATGTTTTTGTGCTGAGAACCACAACATGAGTCAATTGGCCCATAAGCAGCAGCAGGAATATGATGCCCTATTCTGCCAGAGAGTGGTTTCACTAAGAGCCATGTGGATTTCCAGTGACAACAAATTTCTAAGCTCTGTGTGATAGAGCCCTAGCCCATCAGCATTACCTTCATTTCCATCAGTTACTAAGCTAGATTGGGAAAATCAGAAGACGACAACCAACTGAGAGATAAGCATTACTGAATACGACAGCTTCCAACAAGATGATATTGTAACCTACATGATGGCTTAACTTCCAAATGATGCAGGTTTCTTTTGGGAAATAAGGCAAACCCCCGAGGCAGGTTTTTGTGTTTAGGTATGCAAAAACAAAAATTGTACAAGGAAGCAATTCAACAAACTGTATTCTGTAATATCAGGAATGGGTGTTAAAATTCAAAGTGCTGTTGTTGTGCTTAATCCTGCCATTCCTTCTCTTGGGGGTACTGTGCTGGGCAGGCAGAAATGTAATTACATGCACAATTAAACAGTGAGGTTTACATTCATGAAGAATAACTAGAATGTGTTCGCTGAATCACAATGATCAGCATACAATACAGTAGATAATATGTGAGTACTGCTCACTTCTTAGGGGACACAGATTCTTCCAGCATGGTGGATTCCTCATCTCCCTCAAGGCCAAAACGATCCTTACTCTGCTTCTATAGAAAGAACAGCAACATGACACAGTTAACAATGTAGGCTGAACGTATGCAGAATTGGATGTATTTTGTGTGTTTTATATTGTGTTTTTGAATGACTTGCCTTCTTAAGAATGATATCAATGTATCCAGCAATAAGTTGGGAGATCTGCTCTCCCTCTGTAGTTTGGACAGAGTAGTAACTCTCCTGGTACTCTCCGAAATCCTTTGTAATTCATTGAAAACAGCAGAGATTCAGGGCAAACTATTTCAACATGTATCCAGTGTTGCTAAAACTCATGCCTAATAAGAGCCTTACAGACAGCGCACAGATTAAAGAAATGCCTCACTGGGTTGAGTTTCTGAATACACTTGACAACATCTTCATTATTTCTTCCCGTACAGAAAATAAAAATTGACTGTCTTCTATGGCACACCCTATTCCTCCAAAGAGCTGATTGAAAATTTCAACGTAGTGAATCTCAAAACTCAGTTCAAAGCATTCTCCTGAAATGCAATGATGAATATTTTTTAGCTTAAACCAATGTTGCCAAACATACCTTGGAGTATTTTTTTAAATTTGCATAATCTATTAATCTTTAAATGGAGTGCTCCTTTCCAATATGGGGGGGAAATAGACACTACTGTTGCCAACAGCTGGTAAAGAAAATTGAAAAAGCTTTCAGATAAATAATACATTCAAATTCTGCACATTCTTCCCCAGGCATCTATTGTTAACTCAGATGAAATAGCTGGCTAGCATGCTGAAAACATTCAATATTGAAGTCTGAGGACTCAATAATTTTTAGGATGCTGTTTGTGTTTAAAAATGAAAACTGGGGGAAAAGACTGAATATGTGATGCAAAGCTGCTATGCACAGAATAACTGAATATGTGCAGAGGATTAAGAGAGCATAACAACTGACTGTCTATGTAATGTTGAGGACAGGATGCAGAGAGACACACAGTACCAGGGTGAAGCTCTTGGGGGAGGCAGCCCATCTCTTGACTGTTGTCAGAGGCCACTCCTGCACCACATCCTTCGTCTTCTCATCCACTCGCATCACTGACTCTTTGGTTATCCCCAGCAGCCGTGGGACCAGCTTATTTTTACCCTTCATCTTTTCCTGCCAGATAGGAAAACATCAGACAACATTTATGTCTGTACTAAACACCTACACAGATGATTCATTCAAGGCACGGACGCAAAATTGTTGCGCCATTCTGCTTGTGCTGTCTTTATACACACGCTGTGTCAATGGCTTAAAGCCCCAAATGGAGGAGGAGAAGGGGCAGCTGTGAAGTGACCCAGCAGAGTTCAGGCTTGTTTAACTGCTGCTTTATTGAACAGGGTCTCCACAGGCTTTAGTCACTGTCGGCACACCAGCATGGTGCTTCCACCAGCTCTCTGCCTGACCAGCTCCAGTGCCCTCCACTCTCTGCCCACTGAAAATCTATTACAGCTCACTTCAGAGACTGAGCCTACACTTGGCCTTCCTCCAGGAGTGCAGAGGACGACACAAAAATTAGTGGTTTGTAGAGACGGGGGAGTTCGAAATACACACATTTTATGTCTCCCGGTTATTTATCACTGGGTCAAAATAGAGAGCTGTGAGAATCACATGAAGGCCAATAAGTAGAACACATTCTCAGTTGAGGGCTCTTTAACACAAGGACAGATAACATTATTCCAGGGTTCATGATATCTTTATACAAAGGTTTATTAAAAAACTCCATTGTTTTAGGTGACGTTACTTGGACGTAAGAGATATGTAGCAGGAAGTTTAATTCTTAATCTGAAGTGGGCAGCTTCAAACTGTTTAACCTTGATTATTATTGGAGACAATCGGATTGTATATTGTGCTTGTGTGGGGGCTTTTTTAATTCACGCGACTGCACACATGGCTGCAGAATACACGCATACTCATACGGTCTTATTTACTTTTCATGTAGAGCATTTCCATATCTGTGATGTTTACAGCAATAGAGTGCCTGCCAACATAAAACCTGCATTGATTAAAGACGGACAGAAGAGAAATACAAGGCTACAATAAACTCTCAGATGTGCCAGGTCTGTGCTTTTTGCCTTTGCTAGCATCAAGAGAAAAGAGTGCAGCTGGAGTGAATTATTTAACAGAGTCTTGAAATGGCCATCACTACGTCTCTTCATCGACAGCGGCGCTCGTGCGCGTTGATGCACACGCACTCTTCCATATTCACACACCCGAACGCGAGTATAATCGGAACCCTGCAGTCTGCTTTAACTACGAGGCCAAACATTACATTTATCCTCCATTAAGACCCCAGCAGACAACTGCACTCCTCTCCTTTTTTCCTATTTTTTTTCCTGAAAGTTCATAACCAAATGGGCTGCTATCAAGAGAGCTTTTATAACACCTGCTGGTGCGACTTTATCCCATGCTGCACTTCCATTCCACTTTTGTGTTCACCAAACCAGAACAAAACAGAATTGCTATTGTCACAAGTATTTCACAGCACTGATTGTGCTGCCGAACTGCAAATGCACAAGCCTCCACTCCGAAGCTCTTGATTTGTTGTGATAATGGGTTTTCTGGTGTTTTCAACAAGCTTTCATACCTGTTTGACAGAGCGACGCATATCAGAGCGGATTTCCACTCATTAGTACAGAAACATTACATGACTGTGTTCCATAACCAGATGCGTTATTTAATTGATATTGCTCAGTGAAAGAAAACTCTGAGTTCATATATCCAACATTTGTATCTGTTATGGTTATTACTGGAAGTACTGGAAGTTAATGGCTTAGATCTGCAAATTTGGCAGCTTTAATACAATAAAGTTAAACATGGCAAGAAACACAAGCGGCCTGACGATCACACCTAATGCAAACATTGTAGGTCATATCAACTAGGAAGTCTTTCTGTAAACTGTGACTATCATCTGACTGCTTGTGTCTCTTCTCTTCACTTCTTTTTAGCAATGTGATTTCTAGATCTCTTAGAATAATCTTGTTGAGCACTGTGCTATCTTAGAAAAATAGAAATAATGATAAGATGCATGTCGTAATCATCTTTTAATGGCCAAAATACTTTTTTTGTGAGATCTTGTTCCCATAAATCCAACACATGCAATACATTTGTGAACATTCTTTCTCACAGATTTATCTCTTTGCTGGCGTAGATTTGCGTTATTTTAGTGCTTACCTTGACCAGAAAGAAGGACACTCCATATGTCTGCAGGGACCTGGCGAGCTTCACATACTTCACTTTTGCCTCAATCTCTGTCATCTCTCCACAGTTTTTATGTTCCTGGACAAACAACACCAGTTACACCTCCCCCTCCTTAGATGTAATACTGTATGTTACATCTTACATTACATGATGTGATGTTTTGTATTTTCTCAATTTATAGCTAACAGAGAACAAATTACTGTTATTCCCATGGACTGCCCACAGTTTCAAACACATTATTTTCTTTGAATGCAACATTGGAGCACCGTAATGCACATACTTGGAATATTTTCTTCTCGGACCCTCTCTGCTTGATGTACTCTTTAGGTAGGAACTCCTTCAGGCTATGGAGATAAATGACATTTTTACATGGTTACCCTTTTGAGTTACAGGCATTTCCTTTTCTATTAACATACCTCTACATATGAGGTCATTCTTGCCCTACTGCCTACATATCAGAAAACAGTTGTAACAGCTGACATCACCCTTGAGCTTTCCACTGGAGGAAATCCCTGAAGCAACAGCCTGTGCTGAAGCAAGAGATAACCACTGTATGTGCACAGCTGTGAACTCAACATATGAAAGCACAATACGTCGTAGTGAGTTATTGTCAATGTGGGTGTTAATGCATATTTTGGATAGGAAAAACTTACTCCAGGAATCCGGGTTTGTGTTTGTGCTCCACATGGGGTCCGAACTGGATTTGGGCCTGGATCCCAGCGAACTCACAGGCTTTATCAAAGGACACAGGGTGGGATCCGTTCAATATATCATCCCTAGCCTGGAGGAGACATGATGTGAGGGAGGGGGTGTAAGTGAGAGGCGGAAACACATATCTAGCAGAAGGATAGAACTACAAAGGCATGAGAATTATTCAAAATTCACCCAACAGAGCTCAGTAATGAGTATTTCATTGTGTGCTTTGAATGTAGGGTGGCTTCAGAGAGGATGTCTTCTCTAAGTGAATGACTAAGTGTATTTCTAGAGTAGGGACATCATAACAGAGAGTCATCCACACAGGGGAGCCAAATAAGATTTGTTTGTGACAATAAAAGCCATTCTGCTGGCTTTCAAATGTAGCAGCTCCAACAATTTGTCATCACGGCCCATTACGTGTTATTAAAAAGGAAAACACATTACAGAAATGTATCGGTCTTTCACATTATCTCATCTGCATTACAGAATGGTCCTTCATATGCTGTTTTTTTTCCCACAAAGTTAAAAAAACCTGTTTGCTGCTGCTGAGACATCACTTAGATTTCAATGCATTTTCAGACAGGCTGTCTGCATTATCTTCACTATTTGGGAGGATGGAAAAGGAGAAGACTTTGTTGACATCTTTCAAATGCTTGTCAGTGTGGGCTTTTTTCTCCAGGGGGCAGTCAGCTCTGCCTCTCAGTCACTGCTTTCTAGTTCACTGCTGCAAAATTAATGGCCCCAAAAGCTGAGAGGCCTTGCTTGACAGTGAGAAAGGCTCCATCAGTGCTTTTAGCATTAGCATATCGCAGTGCAATGTGTGGACTCCAGTTATTCTTACGTCCCCATTACATCAATGAAAAAACTAAACAGCAGCTTACTGCTGTAATGAGGACAACAATCTCCTCTACTCACAATCAAGTTCTCTCCCCAGTGCAATTCATAGTGGAGTACATAAGCTCTTGCTGAATACAAGACGACATTCTAAAATTAGCCCTCGTGTGTGCCATTCACCCTGACTACACGCTGTTCATAAGATTGCATTATTGTGGAGTAGTATGCTTGGAACAAGGGGAGCACAGTATGTACAAGTTTAAATTTGAAACCAAGTATTGCTTGGTGGGTTCAGATTGGTTTTAATGGATATAAATATAATGAATTTACCTGAGCCCCATTTAGAAAACTGATTTACTGTTTGCAGTTTATACAGTTTATACGCAAAGAGGTATAGTACAGCACATCTACTGTGGATACCCATGCTTTAACATCTTGACATATCACAGTTGGTGTGTTACAGA
Organism: Larimichthys crocea; assembly: GCF_000972845.2. Classification (NCBI taxonomy): domain Eukaryota; kingdom Metazoa; phylum Chordata; class Actinopteri; family Sciaenidae; genus Larimichthys; species Larimichthys crocea. Next base: position 16,999,077 of record NC_040031.1, on the reverse strand, counting down.
AACCCGGACAAGCCTTGACACAAAGATGATCAGCAGCTTGGATACTGAGAGGACAATACATAAAGGAGATATAGAATCTGTTTCTCTTCAGTGTGTTGCATGTGAATATCAGCCTATTTCCGTCAAGGAGTTGACGTTTTTTCTTTTAGCAAATGGCTATACAGGCAGAAAAGCCTCATTGTGGCAGCAGCAAACTTTGTTGGTAGGAGTCTATCAACAGCGTAACGTGAGAAGTGTCAGGTTATAATGGCCGCACAGTACACCTGCACAAATAGTTAGCTGACAGCTTCAAAGCTGTGAATAAGCCGTATGATGTTTAGTTTGGCACTGCACACACAGTCTACAGTTAACAATGAATTAAACGTTGGTTTCAAACCAATCCGGAAACCTCTGATTAAGCAGCAAACTTACAGTTACATGTCACACTAATGTCAAGTGACTGTGGCCATTTAATACATGTCAACAGACAAGACAGTGAGGACAAACCCGGCATTTCTCATAGTGGATACTGTAAGTGACACAGGTGCTGGTTCGTTTTAATGGAGCCGCGTGAGTGGAAGTGAAGCACAAGACATCGGAAGCTGTGACACATACTGTACAGCCTGAGGCTACAACACAGAGGTCAACCAGTCTACCACAGCCCAGCAGAGCACACAGAGCATAATACAGCCATAAAAATAAATGCTGACATAGGGATACAATAAAGCAACTAAATGCATTCAGTGTTCGATCAGTACAGTTGGTAATAAATCAGTGAGTAAACTAATATTTAACAGCTTTATGACCTAGGCAACACAATTTTATGAACAAATACTAAATATTCCAGTTTAAACAGATGAACTGACGGCTTTAAGGTGGTCCAGTTAGCTCTGTAAGCTCTTACAGAAATATTGCTGGGAAAAAAACAAAAAAAAAACACATGTTTTTCAGTCTGTGGGATATCAGGTCCTTGGTTACATAGGGTTTATCTGTACCTGCTTCAGGCAATGCTGTCTTGTGGAACAAATGAAAGTACACTTTCATTTGAGAAAGTGAGAACAAGTAAAAGCAAAAGAGCAGGACACACAGGGTGATGCTGTTGCTACGGAGGTTTATCCTGGCCTTAGCACAAATACATGACAGAGAGGGAGTGGCTGTGTAGTAGAGGAGATTAGTCTGTTACTGGCAGAGCTCCCATTGTGTGTGTGTGTGTGTGTGTGTGTGTGTGGGTGTAGGGGGGCTTCAAATCATTAATAAACATTTGAGATCATAATTGATCATCGCAGGGATGCTCTATTAAAGAAATGCCAGCAATAATGTCATCATCTGCAGCATATGAATTCAATTATTATTAGTCATTGTGAGAACGACAGGAATTGTGAATGATGAAGGAAAATGGAGAGAGTAAAAAGCTTAAAAAAAGAAGAAGAAAAAAAAAAAGCCTGGGGTTTGTTCCATTCAGCTAAAGATCTCTCTTCTGGCTATGTTTGGCCTTTTTAACACAGTGACAAATTAGAGCCACTGCTATGTGAAGAGTGCCTGTGATCTGCCAGCGTTACAATCCGAGTGTGTGTCAGAGACAGAACGAGGGAATGATAGATGAGAAAGGGCAACAAAGAGGCATAGGGAGGCGGGGGCAGGGGGCGGGGTTGTTATTGTGAAAGGAAATATGAGTCTGCGTTGAGAGGAGAGCAAGAGCATGATATGCACTGTACTGTAATGTGTGCCAGGGTAACAGGGTGGGGATGTGCACGATTATGTCAAAATGTGTAGGAGATGGAGAGGGAGTGGAGACAGGCAAAATGGAAGGGAAGGAAACGGAGGGTAAGAAAAATAGAGGCAAAAACAGGAACAGACAGATAGAAGGGAGGAGAGCAGCAGAAACAGACAGGGTGTCTTTTCTGAACAGATTCAGGAACTCCCAACGCAGCAGGGACTGAAAAGATGAAGAGAGTCAAATACTACACACGTATTGCAGCCATGGTGTCTCTAAGTGGGGGCAGAGACTGTGTGGGAGAGCATGAAACAATCTCATCGTTCATGCATCCTTTTTTTGGAAGTATATTAATTATCTCCCATACACCCACAAGATACATTCTTATGTGTGTGTATGAGTGTTTGAGTGCAGGTATCAGTGGGGAGCTCCACTCCACCCGACTGGAGTGGCTAATGGGAATGCTGTGATGTGTGCAGTAAGCAAACCCTGATGAGTGCAATAGTGGACTCAGCTGAACCCCCTCAGGGAACCCCCTGGTGCCAGCAGGGCTCCCTCGATTAAAAAAAAACTGGTTGAACTAGCAACTTTTGAGGTATAGGCACACACACCAACAGAGAGACAAAAAAAGAAAGAAACTTATTTAACAAGCACACACCAGCTCATTCAGACGTGACCCCACAAAGAACTATAGAGAACTATATCTCTTCAACCAGGTATATGCTGAATTTTGGACAGATCTGCAGACATCAGGAAATGTGTTGATACTGACATGATCCCAGCTTCTAAAATATAATAGTTTGGAGCGGGAAAAAGCTGATAGCTGATTAATTCTGAAGCCTGATATTATGAATGGATGCAAAACTGTGATGGATAATACTGATTTGCCAAATGTCAAATCTGATAATATTTTAGTTATCAGTAAACTCTACAAAGGACCCATGCTTTTCAATACATGGCCCTTTAACAATCACAAACAACCTGATATTTCAAAAACCAGCACCAGCAGAGAACAAGAAGCACGATACACACAAGAATTTGAAGTCTACCTCAGTGTATTACGCAGTCAGTGCTCAACACAAAACACACAGTTCTAACCGACAATGAATGAGTTCTCATCTCAACAAAAAAAAAAAAACTCAGGAAACAAACAAAAATCCTCTCTTTGAGACTCAATTCAACCTTTGGCCTAATAGACAAGCTTAGAGATTCTCTGACATTTCCGAGGGTACATCCCACAGTCCACCAAGTGTGCTGCTGTCAACTCCCTAACTATGAACTACAGTTGTTTTGCCAAGCTAAACAATGATCACCTTCAGGAAAGACTGGGCCTCTTCCACTGGTGAGTAGATGCACCCATTTTAGTTGTAACCCAAAAGAATCTTATTTTAAGTTACAGTGAGCATCCTAAAGTTTCCAAATACGCCATTCAGAAATGATGCATTAAACATGATGTTTCCATTTAGAATAATGGTGCAGCCATGCAAAACATGGAGTTTAGGTTCGGATATTGGATTTAGTCAAAGCATTGTGAATTGAAGAGTTGGAATAAGCTGATACAAAATAGTGTGGAATAAGATGGTCATGCATCTAATTATATGGTTTAGTAAGTAACATTTTCTTACGATAATTTTTTTACCGTGTTCTTTAAAGTTGAAAATCAGAAGACAATTCCATCCCATTGAGTAGTGCATTCATACAATCCTGTTGCCAATTGTGCATTGTAATGCCTAAGTGAAATGATGTCAGTGTCAATCTAAACCCTACTGAGCTTGCTAAAACACAAATAACAATAGGATGGTGTCGGAAAGCAAATCCACATCCATATCAAAACATCTGGCTATCTGAAGGTTAGAGCCTAACAATGGGCAGCAGTGGTACTGCGATGATGGAAATCATAGAAGAACTTGTTGAGCTGTAGTAATCAATAATAATCCATGTGAAAGGAGTCGCTTGTCGTGCCAAATCCACAGAGAATTATCACCTGACTCTGCAGTTCCAACCAACTCTATGGAGCACTTTAGTTTCTTTCAGCTCCTTGTTTTGATTTTTTGCGACCCGCAAATGTACCGTTTTGGTTCAATCTCACGGGTCTCAACAATCTCGTTTCCAGCAACAGCAGCAGCTTTTTTCAGTGGAAAAGCTCCCATCATCCTGCTGTTTGCTACTTGCTCAACGCCAAACGACAGACAGTCAAAGTATACATATACAACATATCAATGTTGCGTTTACAGATTGATCTGCATTCGGCAGCCAGACAAAATGCAGCTTTTCTCCCTGGAACAAAAGAACTAAAGCTTTGCTTTCATGTGCACTATGAATCAAGTCAAACCTGTCTGGACCACATCTGAGCAACCCACATTTCAGTCTGTCCAGACCTGGCCAAAAGTTAGATGCCTGCTACAACATAGTTATTGAGCCTAATTACACTGTCTCGTGTCTCTTTTTAAAACATTTTTTTTTTAAAAACAACACCCCAAAAATTGCAGGGTGATTCATATGTTTGCCTGCTTGGGCCTGATTTTGCAGGTTGGGCTATAAAAAAAAAAAAAAAAAAGTGGGAGTACAATAGGTCATCCTATTTCTCCTTAGTTTTTTGCTACACCAGCATAAAAGCTATGTGTACTTGGTTTACCTGAACATAGAGCAGGTTTAGCTGGACAGGGTCCCTCGAGTCCACATTCTGGTCTGAATAGAAGAACTTGCGCCTGAGCAGCAGAGTCTCACTTTCCTCCACTCCTTGCTCTCTGAATGTCCTGCTGTGGTCCAGCCAGTTCACTGTCCAATCAATACACACACTGTTATCACATGCACTGAAATGAATTGACATTCACTTTACAAAAATGCCACCAGAGGAGGATACTGATGGTGAAATTAACCAGGCAGCAAAGACAGATGAGTTTAGGCAGACAATCTACCAAATTATTCACTGGGAAAGTAAAAACCTTGACAGGGCATAAACAGTGTCATTTGCATTATTTTCTGCTGAAGCTAGTTTTCATACAAAGTTGAAGAGTGATTTATATATTCACATGTTTCACACTTTAATTGGTGTCCTCTGGGGGAAAGATAACACTAGTAATTTCATTAAACTTTGATATGTCCATGCAGTATATTAGACTTGGGTGATAAAGCACATGTCCACATGATGGTGTTGAGTCAGATTCATTAATGTGAAAAATAAGAAATGGGCATAAAGCCATCAAGATATGAGCAACACTTCTGGAGGCTTTTGCAAGCTAGCACTTACAGTCATCATCAGTGTGGAGTTTGGCTTTGAGCTTTTCCATCTTCCGCTCATCTCGTAGCAGCAGCGTTCTGTCTTTCTTCAGCGTGCCCATTCCATCCTCCTTCTTTTCCTCCGTTACCTCTTGAATGAGGGAGTACTCCTCATAGTTGGTGATTCCTGAAAGAGGCACAAGTTAGGCCAGAGGTGGAGATGCCTCGAACCAGCGAGATAACTAAATGCTGTGATAGAGAAAGCATTCTCTCTCTTTTTATTTTTTATCTCTCTCGCTTTAAAACTGAAGTGAAGGAAAGCTGGTGCAGAGCCAGCAAGCTAAAATGGAAGCCGAGGAGGAGAAGAAGCCATGCAGAAAGACCTACTATGAACAAACATTCTCCAATAAAGCTATCTGCCAGACACACATCTTTTTCCTCCTCACCCAATTGAGCTTGATAGCAGCCCATTATAATTGAAATATACTGCTTAGGGAACACTTCTGTGACAGGCAAGGATGGTATAGTCTGGCCCTTAGGCACTTCAGCATTTATTAGAAACGAGCTTGTTTGAGCTTGATAAATCACGCCGACTGCGCTCTAAATAAAAAGTCATTAGGGCTTTATCAAGCATATATAAATTCTTAATATATAAGCGCTTATTAAATGCTTCTGTTTAAATATGAGCTTCATAGCACATAATAACACAGTAACATAATGCATCTCGGTGGGAAATCAAGTGGTATGTCTTGGACTAAAAATAAATACCTATTCTGCTGCATATGGTGACAAGCAGCTCCCCGACTGTTTTTGAGTCATCCACCATGATGGTTTTAACTGCACCGTCCAGCATTTTGATCTTTTGTGGCCTTTGTTTCTTCTTGTACTCCAAGATATCCTGAGAAAAACAGGAGAAGCAGCACAATGACAACCACAACGCTGCAGATCATTCCAGTCTGTAAACTGTAGTCGCTGCCAGCAAGCAGGGAGCCATAAACATCTCAGGTCCCACCAGGAAATCTAAATAATTTTAAGAGATTATAACTGACAGTGATAAATCCCCACGACTCCACTCACTCCATTTCGCAGCATGTAGTAATCCAGGGTTCTTCCAGACTCGAGCCAGATTCCTTTCCTGGGATCTTCGTCAGACAGGAAGAGGCCATAATCTGACGCTGAAACAAAGTGAAACACAGCATGCAAATTTTAGATACCTAAAGATTTCTATTATGTATATGAAATGTTCTAAGTTAGCCACCAACCTTGTCCTGTCTGGGCCTCTGGGACTCTCTCTCTGATGATTCTGCAGGCATCGTACACAGGTGTGGATGGTTCAAACTGCATAGTCTTCACCACATTGCACTGGCGTACACAGATCTTTAGCGATAAAGCCACCATCTTGGTGGGTAGTATAATGGCCTCAACGACCTACACACCTGGAAAATACAGAAGTAGAAAGATTATCAAGTGTCAGAGTGTGGGAAGTCACACTCCTGGCTAATATCCCAAATAGATGGCCTGTGCTGTGGCCGGCATTAACAATCCATTAATAAAATGTCCCCTGATAAAAGAATCACGGTTTAAAGTGTGAAGAAAAACTGGCAGAGGCATAAAACAACACCAGAAGGAATTAAATCCTCACAATTGTCTCCTTGGGGTTATTTTTACCTGTGAAATTTAATGTGTGTTATGTCGTACCCCTGCTTCATTCTCCCCTGCTGGTATGATATTAAAAGGGTTCAACGTATAAAAGGTTGTGCTCAATTGCAGTGTGTGTAGAATTAGCTTAATGGAAACAAGCGACATAACCTTTCAGCAGAAAAAGGGAAATAAGAGCAAATCTCTCTAATCGTCAGGAATAACAGGAGCTGAGTCAAAACACAGAAAATGACATTCCACCACCACATCATTATTCACTCTTCTCCTGGCTTGCACAGGAGACTTCACTGTGAGACAAAACAGTGGGTGTTCTGTCACATACTGCAATTAGGGTGAATCAATTCAGGTATTCTGAGACTCATATGCGCAAAAAAGGGAAGGAGACTGATACTGCAGTGAGTGTTTCTCCTCTTCCTTGACCTTGACTTCAACAGGGAGAGGGATGAACGTGATAAATAGGGCTATCTATTCCCAAGAGGTGTCCTGCTTCTTATTTAAAGGCATTAAAAGACCAAGAATGTGCTTATAATGTTTTTGTGAACAAAAATTAGTGTGTAACACACAGCAGCATAGATCAAGTTCCAGAGTACTGATGTAACTTTAGTCTAGGGCTGCAACTACTGAATATTTAGATTTTCTAAATTAACTGATTAATCAATTAATGGTTTGCTCCAATATAATTGTTTAAGTAAAACAACTAATTTTCCAAAACCCAAGCTGGTATATTTAAATCACTTGTTTTATCCAACCAGTTGTCCAAAACACAAAAATATATAGATTAATATCATTGCATTGCAGATAAATTGTCAAGCAGTCTACAACTAATCGATTAGTCATTTCAGCTTTTCTATATTCCAAATTCTACTTCAGCACTAAAAAGAATTTAAGTATTTCTGCCCATGGCCGGATATGAAGGCAAAAGTTCAAATCGTCACACTGACACGATTCAGATCTCAGACACACTCAGAAACAAAGGGTTTTTTTGTGCTCAGAATTCACAGCTCATCCACAGGCCCCTTTTTGAGCGAGAGAAAGTCTCAGAAGTAAATTTTCTATAATGATGGAGTCGTGAATGAGCCCGCCTCTGACTGAGGCTCAGTCATGGCCATGTGTTCCTCTTCACTAGCCCCGAGTTTTTGTACAAAGCAGGAGAGACAAGCACAAAGAGGAAGGAGTAATGGCGCCACATGAGCTCTCCTCTATACAGGCTAGGAGAGAAGCCCCACCGTGTTTTTGTCATCCAGCTCTTCTTCCCAGACACTCTCTTCTGGATGAGTAGCTTGACACTCTAGACTGACAACATGGCAGACTCACGATGTAGATTCACAGGTAACACACACACAGACACACACACATACACACAAAATGATTGTATTTTTGTGGAAAGGTTCTCAAGATTTCAGACACGTCCATAGCTGCCAAAAAAAGTCAAAAGTTACTTCTGACACCAGATATTTGTCAGTCTACGGCTAAAGCAACAGCCACTTAAACATTGCGAGTTGCATCATAGAGTAAGTACTGAAGAAAGCAGATGATGAAACTCAGGAGGATAACGATAATCCCTGAGCTTACAGTATTGTAAGAGCACATTTTTCACAAGGATCCTCATGCAAACACTTCAATGCAGGCAGCTCATTAGCTCAGCTTACAAGCGTGAATGGATCCTCATCTGAGAGAGGAGCGATGAGAAGCAACTCACCTTCTGGTGATCCACTATTTGTTTTATTACCCATTCGAGATCACTAAGTAGACCTGAAAATGCAATTTCAAAGACACTATCTCCCGTGACATAGTCCACCAGAAAAGAGCCCTGCTTTGAATTTGATTTGTTAACTACTCTAAATATTAAGACATGAAAATGGCTAAAGAGCAGCTTGCTGGGGAGTCAAAACATGGACAATTCAATAGAGACCAGGGAAGGCAGGAGCCATCTGGAGAGGATACAGCTCTAATGACTGACTGTAATACCAGCAGCAGTGCACAGCGCGAGAGCAACAACTGCTGCGATTACTGCACCAGTCTGTCACGCAAAGACCAAGGAAGAAAGTTGCACAGTGTCGGTCCTGTCCTGTATAGTTTGTTTGGACCAATCTTCTAAAATGGTTCTGATAGAACAACAGATCTGAAGGAGAATGACCCCTGAGAACATAACAGGGTGTGGATTAGAATGAATAACATTCCTACAAGGACACAATGCAAGTGCTGTACAGGGGTGCTTCAGTTTTGTGGTTTTTCTTTGACCAATACCAGAGTAAATGCCTGTGTGTTTCTCATGCAGTGTGGAAATAAAGATGTAACGCATGCAGAATATAACAAAGATAGCAAGAGGTATGTCTGGACTACCTGAAGACAACGGCCATTATTTACAACTGTGAAGAGCATACAAGCTGTTTACAGCCACATTGAACATGTTCAATGCAGACATCTCATCTAATGGCTTACTTTACTGCATGTGTCAACTTTCCTGCACAAGCTTTTTTCACAATATAAAGAGATGTTAAGGGTACGGGTGTGTATTAATTCAGTTCTGGATTTGTATTTTGCGTTATACAAGATATGGATACAAGAAAAAGCTCCAGGAGTACACAGTGCAAACATTGTACTCTGAAGTAATTAGGCATTAATTAGGTGAAAAACCTGACAGAATAAAAATGAAAGCAACTTTAATTGGAATGGTAAAATAACACTATACCTACTTGGTGCATCTCATGGTACAGCACCAAACCTTTGGTGGACACACCAAACCTCTTTTTAATTAAGCAGTATTAGTGCATAGAAACAGACACAGATGCAAACACCTCTAGAATTACTTAAACAATCTGCAGTGATTATTGTGAGTATAAAAACAGCTACTCTGGGATAAAAGGTAGATCAGGATGGCAACTCCGAAGCAAGCACTACTATTGTAAAGGATGACAATTAGATTTTAACAAGCTGTGATTGCAATTGTAAATAACCCCAAACCTCAAATGAAACAGTCAGTGAAGCAGCAGGAAAATTCTGTAGCTGTATCCTTTACTGATACACTCAACGGGCCTTTAGTAAACCATATTATCTCCAGCCTGGTGTACCATTATTAATGTATAATTTAAGCATGTAGTGTGTCAATGGCATTGAATGGATGGCTGAAATTAATCCCGACCTCAGCAGTTCTCAGGACTGTTGAGAACAGCAGGATTAAAGCATGCATGCATTGAGAAAATGCTAATTGGCTAAACTGCTGCACACCACACCTCCTTTTTCTCTCCTCTTTACATCTTGCACTGACACTCCACGCACAACATGAGCCTTTTATCCCCGTCTGAACGAAAAAGCAAGGTCAGTTTCCTGCAGCACCACGTGTCTCTGGAGACCACTGCGTTTTCCTGGAACACAGACCAATGGTGGGTCACATAACAGAAAACAAGGGTTGTTGTTTTGATTATCTGTGTATTCAAATCCAATATTCCTGCGACCCAGTAACTACATGTCTGTTCAACTCCGCAAAGGAGAGATGTGTCAAGGTTAGATGTGTTATTTCCACCAGATGTGAAAGCTGTTTCTAAATTTAATGACTGCTATATTATCATTCTGAGCGTGTCACGTCCTAATTTGAATTTTGTAAATCAGAGTACACGAGAGGTAGGCATTAATCAACCACAACAAACATATCTTTATGTGTATGTGCGTGTGTATAAGTGTGAGGCATATTTGATTTACAACTAACGTACTGCAAATTATTATACGTCTATTTAATAGCCCAGGGCTGTAATCTAAGTAGTACATGGAGCCACAGAGACATTATTCTGTCAGCTTACCTCCACCACATCAATAACATGAGGAGAATATGATTATTATATTACGCTACACTAATGCAAAAAGTCACATATGCCAAAAGAATGATGGACGGGTTTTTTTTTAAGAAGACTGTAAAAATACAATTATTATACTACTGCTTATAATCACATTTTCTTTTCCATTCAGGTTGTTACATGTGACATCTTCAAATGTCCGCTTTCTTCCAGAGACTTTATCCTTTTTTTTTATTTTAATCAAGATGCCCTTGTGCTCATTTCCTCTCAAAGAACACAGACTGAATCTGGAGTCCACCTGAATACAATTCAAATAATTAATAAGTCAAAGGCTTTCGCCCCCACCCTTATCACTTCCTCCATATGTTTCATAAATTAATTAATCCTTGATCCGGCAGAACACAGCAATCACCGGACATTATTATGAAAGAGAACTGACCCTTGCTATTTTAAGTTCACAAGGATTACTATGATTAAGATATCGTGCTATAAGTGGCTTGCTTGGTATTATTTCACTTAATAGACTGTTGGTGAAGCAGTGGTTGTCGAGATAAAAAAAAAAGAAAGGCTTTAAACCCACACTGAATTCAGAGCCACTCACAGTTCCACTCTTTAAAAATGAACCTTGCTGCTATGACCCGCTCTTTGGACTACAGGCTTTGCTCCTGAGCGAAACACTCTGCTGTAATGTAATTTGCGGGTATAGATACTGACAGAAATTATGAATCTTGCCCTTGTCGCGGGGAGGGAGAGAGCTGCTCCTCTTACACTAAAAATATCCAGCGAAGTAGAGCGTCCTCCAGCAGCACCACTTTAAAAGCATCTCCAGCAGAAGAAGCGCAATGAATGTAACCTCTTCTTCCTAATCGTAAAAGACAATGGCACTCACACCTACACTTGTTTTTCTTTATATCTATTCAATTAACTCTTAAATTGTAATTGTTGAAGATTAAACAGCAAATCCTTCAGGAAATTGAGACATTATAAGAGTGAATATAGAACGCTCTTGGCTCAGTTACATTATGATTAAGATATTATTGTTCTAGATTGCCTAACGGTCCCACAGTCAATAACACTGAAGCTTACAACACACAGAGCTATCAATATGTACCATCCCTCATCACTCCTTTACAGATGTGAAGAATGAGTTTCCTAATAGATGGAGACAGAAGTAGCTACTCAAGGAGGAGAGCTCCACCCAGCAGCTGCAGTCAGTCCACCAATAAACTGGTATTTCAGTCAGTTAGTCAGCCAGTACACCGACTGTTGGTTGACTGAGTCAGTCCCTTGGTGGGAGTGGTGGTTAATGGCAGCTCAGACATATGTTATCCAAACATTTTTAGTTCATTACATACACTGGTGCAGATCAGCCTAAGACAACAAAGGGCTGAGTCCATGATGATTTCATTATTATTATTATTATCAACTACGTTTTAAACCATAAATCTTATTTGCAGCATTTACAGTATGCAGCCTCTGGACTACACTAGCCTACATCTGGTTTTTGACTGATAGCTATGCCAGAATAAGTGATGTCATGATATGAAACAGGACACGCGTTTGAAGTCAAGAGTTCAGTGTTTTGGACTTTAAAAATAATACAAGTCGGATGATTAATTTGCTAAAAAAAAATGAAGGTGTTTTATAATTAAATCGAGTATCTAGTGTAAAATTTGCTAAACATTTTTTTGTTCTTAGCTTATTTATGTATAAGGTTATGTATAAGATTACACAAAAAACTTTTTTTTATCATCATTGTGGATTCTTTACATATTTATCTCAAGTCACATTAAATATATGGCTGTATTTGTAACTATTATGAGAAGAAAATACTGAACAGGTGCGTCTCAAGTAGTTTTATCTACTCAACCCGCACACGTTTGCCTATTATATACTGTTCAGTAAATAACATATTGGCAGTTTGATCTCAACATACTACATAGGTTTCTTCCGCACAATTACATCCAGAATTGAGTTTTACATCAGCAAAAATGTAACATATTTAAAAATGTTGTTAAAAAATAAATATCATAGATTGACTTACTTACTGAGATTAGTATAAAGAGAAAAAAAGGGCAACCTCGTCTAATAACACACGAGCACTCACACTGTAACATAAAGCTGAACCAAAAGGTGAACGATAACAGCCAACTTATTATCAATTATTATACATGTCACTAGTAGCATGCTTTTCAGGTCAACCAACACACAATTTGCACGTTGAGCTGTTGCTCACAGAAACACACGCTGTTGCCTCTCCGCTATCTCGACTGCAAAGCATAAACTGTGATATAAGCTGCATGCAGTACATTTGGGTTGGTGTACCATAACTGATGTTTCAGGGACCAGAATTCCCATTATGGGCATGTGAATGACAGCAGGCAGAATTGGCCGTCATTCAAAACATCTTTGTCAAACAAAAAGGACAGCTTCATTTGAACCTTTTTTCATGGGACCCCCTGAGGTGATTGAGAGCTTTGGCAGTTGGCACACTGGACATGGTTTATTTTGCCTTCTCTTCCTCCTCTCAGATGCATTTCATACCTATAGACATATGTATTGTAAATCAAATGACAAACAGACCACAGTTTGCCTGTCATCTAAGCTGCAACCCGTGTGCAATCAGTGAAGTGTACTCAGCTCCTTTATTAATACAGGTGGATCACACAAATCACAGCAGGAGCTATGATGAATTGCGGTGATTGCACATTCTGCTGTGTTTACTGAAGTTCATTTGATTTGTGAGGGCCAGTTCAACATAGAAATGATTCCAACTCTCAAAAGCAGGCACAGATATGTGCATGAATATTAAAGAAATGTTGAAGGTGATGAAAAGTAGATTTACAAAACCTGACCTTGTGTGTGCTACAGAAATCAAAACGGTGTGAGAGAGTTGTGCTGAATTAATTCAATAAAAAGATTTTAACGAGTTTTTTCTAGACAGAAAACAACCAGTAACAACAACAACGAGCAGACAATAATACAATAATAAGAAGAACAGCATCTGATCTGTTGATAACATGAAACAAAGAGAGAGGAGTCATGTGCTCATTAAATGCACTTCAATTACCATTTAGCAGTTCTGATTTATTTGATTTAATTACTTGTTTAATTTAGTATTACTTCATCCTCTTGGAAAATGAAAGACTAGGTGATCTCAGAAAAAACTCACTTTTCATGCAAACTGTGGTTGCACACGAGAGCCCAACTGATACCAGATTTCTGGGGTTGATGCAATAAACTTTATCGTCCAAAATGACATCAATGTGAGTGCAATAATTATAGATAGCTATACATAAAAAGCCCAACAGAACATAATTAATATATCTATTTATTAACATCATCTATGACAATATTTTCAGAATTGCGTCCTGCACATCAGTACAGATATATCTGCTGCTATAAGCAGCCTACTGATATATCAGTTGGGCACTAGTGCACACTGAAAAAGGATAGAGCTAATATATATTAAAACTTTCATGTACTAAAATGTATGATTTATCAGTAGTAGCACAACCTACCCAAAACAGAAAGTATTTTAGTAGATGGCAAAACGAGAGATTAGATTTGTTCAGCCATGTCACTCAAACCGATACGGAGACTTGCAGTAATAATAAGCCTTCTCCTCTCTACAACACACATACACGCAGGAGTACGTGCCAGCAATATGGTATTACATAATGGAAATGCTATTTTATCAAATGTAGACAGACAGGCAAAGTGAGATTAGGGGGTATCAAGAAAAGACTCCTCAGATGAGACAGTAATTAGTGCAAGAATATGTAAGTACAAGGCAGTCGCGGCTCGTGAAATTGTTGCATCACATTTCCAAAGGTCACAGTTAAGATGCCAGCCAAGCTCTCAGTAACTGTGACCATCCAACAAAATCAAACTGTTGCAGAGCCTTTCCCTATGAAACGCAGCAGCTTGCGAGAGCTATCTGCCAAACACGACTTTATTATAGAACAGAGTCTGACAAAAACGAACATGAACAACGCAATCTTTTATTAACTGTATAATAAATCATGTGGGAGTTAATGTCTGAAATTTCGAGCACAATAGATAGAGGTGCATGTGGGAGTTTGCTTGCATGACAACACAAATAGGCTTCGTTGACTTAAATAATCAAAATGGATCATCCTGCAGGCTGTGAGCAAGCAGGAGACGTCACTTTCATACCTCTGGCTCCCACGATCAGTATATTCTGCCTGGAGTGTCATGTCCTGTAAATCAGGCAACTCCAATCTCCAGTCTGGGCTGCCTCCCCGGTACTGAGCCTCTCTCTCATACTTCAGTAGCCGACTGCCTACTACCACTTGCATGCTGATTACAGTATCAAGAGCAGTGGAACGGAACATACACTGGCTTCTCTCCAAAGTGTGATACAACAAGGGACTCTATCAGCATTTTATATCCTCTGGCATGCTGTAAAAGGAAGAAACTTGACACATAAAGGCGGAGTTTTACTGTTCTGGCTCTTTAAGCAAACCAAACATTTAGCTAAGAACACCACAAGCAGACGTATTACTTTGATCGTGAAGTGCATTCCTATTAGTTTCTCCTGTACTATGTCTTGTGTTATTATCTGCTCTCTTAGTAAGCTCAGTGGACTGGAGCACCAGGAAAGGTAACACTTACCATCACCGTAATCTATAACCGTATCAAAGTGGTCTTTGTAACAATAAAATCCCCTGCTGATGGTCACTAAAACCATGTTGTTGCATGAGAGGAGGTTCAGGGAGAGGCCATGTTTTTGGCCCATTGTTTCCAGATCAGCAACTCTGGCCACAGTTGCCATGGCTGCTGCTGTGCCCACCTTTTCCTGGACATATAAGGCTGGACGGCAGCAGCTGCCACATGCACATGCACATGCACTGACCTCGGGCCTACAGCTGCAACTGCTTCCAGGGTCATCTGGATGTAGGGTACGCCCTGCAGTGATTTAAGGATTTCAGCTAAAGTCAGCTTTTAAATGTCAAGTAGACAAGGTCAAAGAGAGAGTGCTTTAAGGGCTGCTTTATTTGTTTACATTATGATCCAAGCTCAGTTTCATCCAGAAGGCCTCTCAGCTACACTGTCACAAGAACACAGAAATGCACAGCAGAAAAAGAGATTGAGGGAGTTGACTTTGATTCACTTTGATAGAGCGTGTCTGAAAAATGAAAATACCTCTCTGTTAAAGTGTCACTTCAGCTTCACTTCGCTCTGCTGAGAAACATAATGTAACATTTAGTGTGGAGAGCTTACACTGTGAGAACGAGAGACTGTGATATCGTGTACTGGTGCATTGATCCCCACAGTGTATTCAAGAAGATGAACGTGTAAAGAGACGGGCAGACACAAATTGTACAGAGAACACTTGAACAAGAACCTTTTCCCTCCACTTAATTAACCAAACAGCATTCTAGAGTGCTCCCCCTTCCAAAATGATGAATGACTGGTCAACATCTAAAGCAAACAATAAAAGTTGAAAGCAAACTGTGTAAGGCCATGTCAACCTCCATTGAAAAAACTCCATTATTCAGTTAACTTGGGAGTGCATTCCAAGCACAGTATCATTGTGCGACTCCTTCCAGCTTTGTTTTTCCTCTCAGTGAGGACTAAAAGCACCAGAGAATCAAATGTTTAAATTGGCCAGAGAAGGCGTATACAACAACTTTCCCTCTACTGTACACTTCAGAAAGTTCTTCAAGCGGAGGCTGTACACAAGAGGCCTGCAGACAAATTGGAAGCCTTTTTTGAAACATCTGAAATGGAAATGTTTCAAAGTAATTTATCTGGTTTTCTGGTATAATCTACTGCTACAGACCCCAGGTGAGGAGAGGTGTTAGACAAAATAAAAACATTCCTCATTTGTGCTAGCATATTTACAGTAGATCGGCATATCCTTCTGAGAAAATAACATATTTCAGGTTTTTTGAAACATTCATGGTAACAGTAAAAAACTTGATTGTGATGCTCTTTTCCTTACACAAAAAATGAAATAAGCAGAAAAAGTTCCAAGAGCAAATAATATATCCTGATTTTGAAGTCAAAGGTTCATTTGTAAAAATAGAAATATATCATTCTTATTTATTGTCCTAAATCATTTTTTGGGTGCATTCCCAGAAATGATAAGATATCTCAATTTTTTCTAATTTTCCTCAATAAGTTTTTTGTTTTTTTTGTGTGCATACCAGAATGTATCAGTCAGCTAGTGTTGGTTTGTCCATTTTGAAAATGGGTCTTATCTCTTTTTGGAAAAACAAACTCTTTAAGAGGCGACTACTCTGATGGTTTGTTGAATGTATATTTAATTCAAAGTAAAATTTCTCATTTCTGAATATACTCAAAAAAACATAATCTGGCTAGTGACATAATTACACAGCTACATTAATAACAGCGTTTCTCTCTACCCCTGGGATCTAGGACATCTGGGATGAAATCTGTAAGACATACATTACAGCAAACAATATCTTCAATACTGGGACAAAAGGATCATATAATGAGAAATACCTCAGCTATCAAATGATACTTATACATTGTACTGGTTACCCCCTATCACTGGATATCCACGCCTAAACTGCATCCAAGTGTTCCTGATTACTAGAAACAAACATCTCCGGCTTAAATCTGTCTTATAAACATCTGGTCAACTAACCACCCACCCACACTCAGCATGCATACCCCTAGCATATTGCGCAACAGGGTCAACTGAAGAGCCGACTACTTGAAATTCTTTTTCCACATGCTTCATCCAGTGCAGAGTCCAGAGATACAACGCTGGACACATCATGCTGCTGGACCTATACCGTGATAGAGAAGTGGCATGATATGGAGCACACCATGTAAGGGATGCTGCCATGCTTAGTTAAAGACTCACAGGCTCACTATTTCATGCTCCACATCTGCTGGTTACCATAGCAACCCTGGTTTTGGGCAATTCCCAGGTCAGGTGGCTTCTGTCAGCTCCAAAAGGGAAAAAAACAGGGCCTCTCCTAAGCAGTGCAGTTTCCAAAAGAATCCAGTGAATGATAAAAGGCTCTGACTTTCATTAGTGGTTCTTAAGATGGTCACTGAAGTTTCTTCGATGGCTACACGCAGTCAGTGTTGAAAGAGACAAGCTGTCACTGCTACGGATCAACTGAGGGGTGTCTGAATCACTTTCATTGAACTTACTGCGCAGTTTCTCACGAGGCGAGATAAAAAAGACTCAACTGTAACTGTATTTCACAAAATAACTCAAAATACAAAATAAAACCAATGCACATACAGGGAGGGGCATTATGCAAGACCGACACTATTATTACTGCTGAATCACAGCTTTTGTGACTCAGCAAAATATAAGCTACAAGACTAAAAGCAACAAAACTGAACAAAGACCTCTCCCATACACAGTCATGCTACATTTGTAAATACAGTCACTGTTCTATGCAGTTTCACTACGCTTCTTCTGCAGTTTTGTGAAGACAAGCTAAAGGAAAGACACATCTGTTTTTGATCTGTGCTTCATTGTTTATGCTTCATCCATGCAAAAACATAGTAAATTGCAGAGGATTTGGTATAAACTAAATGCATTAGTGTGAACCACAATAAATGGATCAGAAACTCAGAGAAGAATGGCTGTATATCGAAGGGCTTTACAATTACAAGCTGGTCATTATGACAGCATGGGTGCAGTTGAATGCCCCAGTGTGGGTTGCATACAAACAGAAGCAGCGGGAGCCGATCATTAGGTGCAGGCGTCCACAGGGCCGGGTCCCAGTAGCTCAGCCGGAGCCTGTGTGAGAGGTTCTCTGTCTCACTGGGGAAGTCCAGAGGAAACATGCCGCAGGCCAAGCACTCCCCAGTTCCCCTCTTTTTAACCTGATTACTGTAATGAGCTTAGAGACTGTTGGATGCACAACATCTAATGTGGATGCAGACAAACACACTCTACTCGCTCTCACTGGCAGCTGAATGCAAAGCGCGTCATCAGGCTCAAACTCAGCATCGCTCGATGGCTCGTTGACCATAGAAACCGTTAGGGTAATGGATGTGAACGGGAAAATTGCAAGGTGAAGCAGGTAGCTCAGAGAAAAATTGAGAAGAAGGTGATGCTATATATATAGATAATACTATATATCACTTCTTTTGAGTTAAATACATTTGACCTTCAGACCTTGATTTGAGCACAATAAGCACTGTGCGTCCTGCAAACAGGTGAGAAATACTTAAATCACAGTTTATCAAGAAGGTTCTGAATCTGTGTCTGCATACTAATAAATGCTAAGGATATAATTGGATAGTCTGAGTCATATAACCTTGAAAGTAATGATTTCGGCTGTGCAACGCTGCCCACTGGTCCATGAATAGTTGGTTGGCATTTAAAGCAATCTGACAAACGTCAACAACAAAAAAACACCAAGATGACCCCAACCCCTCATGTTCTCAGCAGATAAGTGCATCATAACATCTACTGTGGAAAAAGTTACTAGCGCACATGAAGGATACCAATAAATGGTCAAACAAAATGCAAACGTTTAAAATGTGAATGTAATATTTCCACATAAATGGGACTTCAGTACATCACTGTCTGTATAATGATGATCTTCCTATTAATGCTTGTGCCAAGCATGGGGACACCAGGACATCGTGCCAGGTTGTTGCACCTGTTGGTTGTTACAAGAGTATCAAGAGGGAGTAACATGGGAGTTACCAGACACAATGTGTGAAGTTGTATGATTAATAGACTCATTACATTATAATCCTAATTGTGTATGTTGACTGAACAACAGCGAACAGCTACAAATAGAACCTCTCTCTAGTTGCAAACTTACCAGTTTTCAAGGTAGCTAGTTAATAGGGGTGCACAACAGCTCTAGAAGAGCAGGACAATAAAACATTTCAATCACACTTTGCCAAATTTGCATCCCAAAGTTTAGATACATTAAGCCACTGGTTCTCAAACTTTGGTATGAGAACCACATACTATCAAAAAATGACACATTTTCAAATTCAAATAAATTATTATATGTGCTAAAATGTGACAGAAAGATAGTTAACGGAGACGCAATCGTGGCTTCGGAGAACTGCAGCTCAGGAATACCCTTTTTCCACCAAATAGTTTTGGTTCTTGAATTGGTTCTGTTAAAAAATGAATCTTCTTTATGGGAATAAACCTGCCTCCTGTATGAACATTGGCCAAAGCTGAATAAAGTGGGCTTATGCTGCTGTATTTTTAACACCTGTCATGATGGTAGTACTTGGAGACCCAAATATTTGATATTATATTAATATCTGAGGTGGTACACGGTGTAAATAGTTTGAGAAACACTGTGATGCAACTATACCAATAGTATAGTAATAGGCTTGTTCTCAATACAGTTGACACTGAAAACTTTTGCTCTAAAAGTATATTTTATATATGTATATAAAACATATGGCAATTTTTCACAAGTTTATTATTGCATTTGTATAATTAATGTCCACGGAGCCTTTAACCAACTCAATATTCATGCAGTTGCTTCTTCTGAATTAAAAAACTAATTAAACTGTACATATTTAATTGCGATTCTATAGCAAAAACACATGAACATACTATACCAAGAAAGGTGAAAGAGCATACCAACTCATTTTCAAAGCTACTGTGCACATTACCAACTCTGCAAAACTGAGCGTAGATTTAAATAGCAACGTGGTAGGTCCTCCACAATCACTGTATTTATACATATCTTTCATAATATTCTCACTTACATTTTACAGAATATAAGTAACTCTAATACCAAGGTTTCAACCAATTATGTTTCAAAGATCAACAAAAAAACAGCATCAACAACCCTCCGGGAACCTGGGCAAAGTATTTAGATGATTTAGTGACCAAACTATACTTTACAGGGGCAGTTATTTTCCTCCCTGCAATCCGAGTGCAATTAAGTCTTTTACACTGCTGGTCAAAGACCGAGCATTTAGTATAGGACAAGGCGAATGTAAGAGCAGTCGTGTTTTCAAATCGACAGAAACTATTCTGTCCTTGTAGAAAATATATTTTAATGGCTTACACTGTGCTGATTAAAAATCCATGAAATTGCAATATTTCAAACAAGGCCCAGTCAGTCTCGGTATGAGCTACATAAAGATACACATAGAAATTCCTGTAGGAGCTATTAGAGGAAGATGAGGTTTGATTCATGCTTACAAGCAAAGCAAATTTCTTACCGACTGAATCTACAAATCTCTCATGGGTATGCTGCATCCCTTGAATTACACCGTCGTTATTTCACATATCTGCAGGTTTATCGTTGTTTTCTTTCAAAAGAGGAACAGGATTTCCTTAAGTGGCACAAAAACACTATCCATTTAGGGTTTGTGTGTTGGTGTGCCTAATGTATATACTGTAACACAAAACCGAGTCTGGAGCCAGCATGTGACATCTCAAGGTTAGTGAAACTCAAGCCCATTAGAAAAAAAGAGAAAGCCTTTCTCTGTGTTGTTTTACCTAAAGTCCACTCAGTAATAGGTGAAGGAGGCGTATAATGAGGGAATGAGAAGGATCCCTGGCGTGCAGTGCAGACTCCATTGTGATGTTTGCAGAAAAAGACATTCTACCTTTGCATCACAATACCTACAAACCACCAACCTTCCCTTCATTTTCAAACTTGCATCTATATTGAATACATAATGGCTTATGACTCTAATACCTGTAGTTCTAATACTGTATGTTGGAGATGTATGTTCCTCCAAGAGAACAAAAATAAAACATCTACCTGCCACATTGTCATGCTAATCTTGGTTTTCTTTTACAGTGTCCTCTCCACAGGAGAACACGCTCATTTCAAGCTCATCTAAGACTCTTAGCAGCTTTAAATAATATTTTAAGCCTGATGTCTGTACACATCAGTTAGCTCTCTCTGACGACTATTCAGCCAAAGAAATAAAACTGTGGGAGAGGTAGTCTTATCATTTCAGCCTGAGAACCATTTTTGCACCAATTTCAGGCTCTGTACACGCTATAGGGAAAATAAGTACAAAGAGAATACAGTCTTACAAAACGATGACATTTATAATACACAGGGTATACTGTGAAAGAATGTATTCTCGCCTATTTTTAGTCATGCTAGCAGCATGGCCCTAGGGAGTTGGTGGGTTGATCCACCATTTTGGTTCAGGCTGATACAGTATATTTCAACAACTACTAGATGGATAATGAAACTCAAACTGGATGAATCCCTGTGCCTTTGTGATCCCCTGACTGTTCTTCTAGCCCCATCACTGGGTCAAAATTCAATTAGGTTAGTATTTTGGTTAATGACCACATACCTGAAGGCATTCCCATCAGCCTCAGCTCTACTTTGTGTTTAGTGCCAATTAGCAAAAGTTGCCATGCTGGCACTTATAACTAAGATGATAACAACAATAAATACTGAACCTGCCAAATATCAGCATGTTATTGTGAGCATTCAGCTCAAAGCACCACTGACAATGTAAAGCCTCACAGAGCTGCTATCATGGCTGTAGACTCTCAATCTTTTTACATATTTTGGGATAATGCAGCAAAAAACAGCAAAATACATCCTCTTCATTAACGCTTCAATATTGCGTCGCAGAAAACATCTGTCAGATGTCGAACTTTTTTGAACTGTACGGTCTGAAGAGCTCATTCAAACAGTCCGAATACTTCACATAACTAAATGTGACTTTGATGTTGAGGGATATAAAAGTCTCTTTCATAACTTATTCTCATCATCTGCTCCTGATTTCTGGTTATGGCGAGTTAATTAGTCGGCTGAACATATGCAGCAAAACAGACTTCACACTTCATAATATCATTTTATACAGCATCGTACCACAGTGTATCAGCATAATGGTAAATTTAACATTTTCATGTGGCTGATTGTCACATTCTGTACACCAGAGGTTATTCTTAGGGCTTATTGCTCAATGCTGTCAGTTATGCGAAACCCAGCTACTGTATAGCTCAGCGATTTGATCCACTAATTGCTTCAATGAATTCTGCGACCATAGCACTCAACTCGCTAATGCTGACACAGACTTCTAATTAGTTAAGTGGGGGCATTCAGCCAGCTGATAACTTGAATTCTTATTATTTCTGCTTTTCGAGTAACTATAATAACATTTTATTATCTACACTAAACACAACACCTAAACAAATGCTTAGCATCAGCCTCTTTAAATGACACCTATGGCAATCTATCATTAATAGGAGAATGTAGCGATAGCATGGATCCAAACATGGCAATCATCTGCCACAGAGAGAGTATGTTGGTTTGAATTTCAAGTAAAGACATCAGGTGAAAACAACAGGACCTTAGCTGGGCTGAATGACACCTGGGTGCACTTACTCAATCAAAGTGGCCATGCTGTAAATTATGCGCAACTTTAAGCCATAATATAATTTAAACAAGTGAGTAAAAAAAAAGAAAAGAAAAAAAGAAAAAAGTACCTCCCCTGTACAGACCAAAACAGTTTTTTGAAGCAGGCTGTGTACATGTTTATTTCTGTGTGAAGTTGGGCATTTTTATATATATAGTCGCTTCATTCCCCAGCCATGGTTGCTGCTTGCTTCTTATCCTAGTCAAAATATTTATCATCATATCAGTTATCACTGATATCAGTTAATGTCCTCAATTAAAAGCCTAACAACTGCTGGTCTCTTTATCTATTCTGAGCAACATCTGGGTATTATCAAACTATCATTAAAAATGTTTTTTTGCCCCTTAGGGATCAATAAAGTTTGTAATTAATAGAATTAACTAAGTTAATTGAAGTGGCTCCTTTGTCCAAAACATTGTTTTTTTTAACAAACTTTTATGTTCATTAAGAGCCAGAAAGGGTGCTCAGGGTGAACTGTGTTCACAAGGTCAACAATCTTCTATCTGATCTATTAAATATTTGAATTTTAAATTCATGAGTGCAACAGGCGTGGCCTCCTATTGCATGCATTAAATTTGGCTATTTAGGCTACATAGGTTCTCTTCAAAGCTGCGAAGAGAACCTGTGTAGCCCTCACAAAATGGAGGAGCATGTTGTGTATTTTGGATTCTTTAGCAGAGACACGGTGAATCAATTCAGCAGTGTAGTTTAGGATTTTTCTCTCTATCGACCAAACGATTGATTGAAAAGCAGCTGGAGTTTAGTTAACCATGATTTTCTTTGGTTGACTACGGCCTGAGTTGAAACTACACAACAATTCCCCAAAAGAGCAGCACATGGCTGCTAGAAAAAAACATAATGGCATCTCTCACTGTGATTAGTCATAGAAGATGGCAGAACTACTGTAGAAGCGTGCGAGTATAGAATTTTCAAATGTCCCAATGGTTTACAAAGAAATACTCTTAAGGCATTTCGATAGAAACTTGATTGTAAGGATTAATCAAAACTCTGGTGTTGATGCTTCAAACGCCCTGTCTGCAGTGTGCCACAGACAAGATGCATCATATGATGCACTTCAACATCACAGAACCTTGCAGACAATCCAATGTATTGATCATTCAGTCAGAATGTGCTCTAGAAATTTGCACTCTATGGAGCACATGTCTGCACGAGTCATCTTAAAGGATGTAGAGAGGTTTAAACAGGGACTTTTTAATACATTTGTGTGTTATTTGATTGTAAAAGGTCTGCAACGAATGATAATTTCTGTTGATGAAATGATCGATATGTTAACTGTGGGCTGGTAGTTCACTGGGTGTAGACCCAATGTACTAAGGCTGAGTCCTTATTGTGTTTAATTTCCAACCTGTGGCCCTTTGCTGTATGTCCTCCCCTCTTTCTCTTTCTCCATAGTTTCCTGTGTATATCACTCTAAATTATCACAATCGATAAGCAACAAATTCTTACATTTGGGAGAGTGTTTGCCATTATTCCTTACAAATTACTGACCAAATTAAAAAAGTAATTACTGGATAATCAACTGTCTGTGTCAGTAATCCCCTGTTGATCAACAAATCGAAAAAATAGTTTCAGCACTGGATTATAACACACTGCACTCATTGAACAACACACTGTCCCTGTGTCATGGAACTGACTCATAACTCATATTGAAAACAGCAGATTATTAATATTTGAAACTATCCAAAGAAAGGTGCACAAAAAGGTAAACATAAAATTATTTTAGCTCTTATGAGACAATGAACTACCAAACAAAGACTTCTTTATCCATTAAGGATACGGTGTAATAAGGGCTCAAGATATGCAAACGTGGAGAGATGGCGGAATAATGGGCAGCCACACAGAGCAGCACCCTGGGAGCCCTGGGAGCCGTTAGGGGTACCTTGCTTAAGCGCAGCTCTGCAGTGCCCAAGAGGTGAACTGGCACCTCTCCAGCTCCCAGTCCACCTTCCATACTTTGGTACATGTTGGACTTGAACTGACAGACAGAGCTAGTGCCACCCCAGTGTATTTGCTGATAGCAACTCCCTCCTCACTCCACCTCACTCTCTCTTTTCTAGCATGAATGAGAAACTACGTTGAGTGTAAGTGACAGAATCCCCATCTACAGCCAGCTGTAGAAACATTGCAGTTCAGCATGGTTCATTTCCAGGTAACAAAAGCATAATGATTCTTATTTTCAGGTGATTATGCACCGCATCCATATTATCTTCCATTTTTTTGCCATATACTGTACATACAGCACCCTAAACACCGGACCTTTAAAGTAGTTAAAAAGGGCACAAATTATTCAGTAACAGTTATATTCACATTGTGTCTACCCTTGTTTTGACATTGATAGAAAAGTCAGGCAGAAAGAGGGGTACTGGGTGAGTGCATAAGTAT
Organism: Larimichthys crocea; assembly: GCF_000972845.2. Lineage (NCBI taxonomy): Eukaryota > Metazoa > Chordata > Actinopteri > Sciaenidae > Larimichthys > Larimichthys crocea. The sequence goes on along the minus strand of NC_040031.1, from coordinate 16,973,961 downwards.
GAAAGCAGGCAAGCATTCAAGCAGGCAGGCAGGCAATGAATTGTGCCCTTCTCTGTTCTCTAATAACTGGACAACCCATCCATTTCATCGTTGCCTTTCTGCAGATCTCTGACAGGGGTAGTATCATCCGAATCATTGGCAGAGATGTGTGGGAGTGAAAAGAACCTGCCAACCTCCACATCCAACTTGGGTTAACAAGACAAAAAGTTCCGCTCCAAAGATCTGTAGAGCAGCAGAGGAGGCCCATGGTGCTGAGTGCCATCTCTGCTGCTCTCTCTTAAACTTCTGCATCTAATTGTAAGGCTGAGCACACAGCTGTAAGATACAGATTCTTTAATCTCTCCTTTTATACGACATCGTCATGTAATCTCCATCTAGCTACCCAGGGAGCAGCCATAGAGGCAGGAAATGAAATCAATGCTGTGTCTCTGCGCTGGGTGTTACTTCATTAGCATGGGTACTACAGATGTTGCAGTAAATCTGATTTATGAAAGGGCGACAACGAAAGCACCGCAGACAGACGGAGGGATTCATAATAGCGGATGATAGGGGCACCCAATGTCCTACGTTTCACCACAGCTTTACCAATGTGTGACAGAGGGCGAAGAAATGGGAACAATTTCCTTGCTGCAGCAATTTACCATTTAGATCCAGGGTTGTAGCCTACAGTATGTTGTTGAAATACTATGAGAGTCTGATTTTCTAAGCTTGTAAGTGATTTTCATTACCTCAATATCGTGACAAAAAGTAAAGAAGCTAGAAATCAATTTACTAGGAACAGAAAAGGCAGGTAAAGTATGTACATCACGAGGCATGCATTACACAAAAATCAATTAGAATTTTAGTGCACTCATTTCCCCTGCACTCAATGTGTTAATTTGTTATGTGTTATTTTTGCACTCGCACAATACATCAGTTTCATAATAGTGGCTATAAATTGCAGTGCAGATGCTGCTAACAATACATAAGCCAGCACAGTTAAGTAAACTGGGTTTAATTGGGTTCATTGTTAATCTTCCCTCCATCCTTTGTCACATTATTAAGCTATGAGCTTAACATTTCTGGCAGGTTTGACATTTAACGCTTGCGGGCTTTAGTGCAAACCTCTCCTTCACACCACAGGGCAAGGAAAGGTTCATTATCCTAATATCTAATCAGCAATATTCCATTCATAACAAGATGTAAAACAACAATATATCCAGACACACCCAAACCAAATAAAAAAAAAATCACAACAACATTTTACTATATCTAACTGCACCAAAATAATTAAGTCTAGTAAGTGAGTGTACTGTTATCAGCCAACTTCCTTAATTGGACCCTTTTTTTCATTAGCGAACAATGTTGTGGGGTACATCTGGGCACCAGCTGTGGCAGCACAACAGCATTCACAGGTCAATAGGTCAAGAACCTTCTGGAGTGACGACATCTAAAGCTATGGTAGCTATGGAGAGATTACGGAAAAGTAAACGACACAGGATATACTGTTGGCTGCCTATAGGAGAACCACTGATACACTCTCCCCTCCCCATTTCTGAAAAACAGAGATTCCAAATGATTAGTTGTGCACTCCCATGGGACAGAGAAGCTAAGGAGGGGGATGTGTAATTCAATTAGTCCCATGGTTCTGCACCAAAGAAGGCAGACAGATCCATCTCATTGAGACATCCAGGATGTGCAGGCCTGGTGTATGCACAGAAGATATTGGCAGGGCATCATTAGTGCTGCTGGTTTGAATTAAAGATTGTCTCACTCACTAAAGGACTGCTGGGAATATATAAACCCACAAATCTTAGAACTAGCACCAAGTAGTCCTAAAATACTCTCAGCAATCCTTATCTACACAGCAGAGCTGGTGAATGAGGAGGCCTTGCAGTCTGAAGCTAGTGTAGCAGAGAGCAGAGTGAATGGCCTAACATAACAGGCCAGCCACGTTCTTACCAATGTCTCTGAGCTTGTGCCATGTGTCGAGGATGCCGTCTCCCACTGAAGTTGCATACAGATCGGCTTTTCAGAGCAGAGCCTCCTCCGCCGTCTCTTTGTCCCTTCTCCCAGCGGGGAATTTATAAAGCTTCACAGTGACTCGCTCCATGAGATTCCTGTAATTTATGACAGCCTTTTCCCGGGCACAGAGAAATCTAATCAAACTGTAAATATAGTGCATGTTTCCCAGTATGAGCTGTTCACATACGAAGACCATATATCACAAATAAATGCCAGAAATACTGACAGTCATTAAATAACAGCATCAATAATCCCACATGTGGCAGCGCTACATTTGATTTTGGATTATGATAAGGGCAGAAACAAATCAGAGGAAATGAGGGAAGTACCAGAGGCACCGAGCGGCACATCATCCACTTTATACTGTCTTTTAAAAGGGAGGACCGCCAGCCGCGGTCATTAGTACCAGAATGACCCTTGACCTCAGGCTGGGAAACACACCTGGCTGTGTTATACGACTCCATCCCAGCCGGGCTGGAGCAAGATGGTGTCATCTTGTGGGCATATAGCCTCGCAGGGGTAACATGTCCACTGCGAGTGAGCAGCTACCCTTCATTGGACACAGGTCCATCAATCTCCTGTCTGACGAAACTGAAGACTCAACGGAGAGAGAAGCAAACATCTGCCATGTAGTGGACTGAACAGATGGTGATGGTGGCAAGGAATTAACACTGTATCATTTTAAATGTAGACACAGCATCTCCATTTGGGTGAGAGAACAGAGACATATATGCAACTTCAACACTTTTCTAATAATAAAAGAGCATTTATTGATTGTTATTTGTCTCTTTTTCTTTTAATGAGGGTGCATCATATATTCTTTTAGAAATACTTAGAACAGCAATCTACCTGCTGCCCTTGCAATCTGTTCACATCCATCAGTATGAAAAAATCTTTTGATGTTTTCTTGATAAAAGGGAATACCGCATATTGTACAGGAGCATTCTAGTAATGACAGTGGCGAGTATGCAATAGCTAAGGCAGGGTCTTTCTTATTCAGCGATGCAGTATTGTCATGGGCGAGTTCATACAACATGGAAGTCCTAGATGCAGCATTTCTTGTGCTAACATATATAACATTTACCATGCTTTTATATATTCTGTTCCCACAGAATCAACAGAAGATGAAAGAGAGATTGTATGTGCACTGTGTGTTTGCATGTACGACAGACGGGGAGAGAATAAATGCTGTGATCCATGTGTGCTAGGCCTGCAAGTCATCCTCAAATGCCATGGAATTAGGCACTATGCGACTGTACAAGTGTCCTCGGTAATCCAAATCAACGGCACCCTCTTCCCATCCACCTATGCCATCTACATTGACAGAAACGTGACACGCGCTTCAGTATTTCATGTGGATTATAATAAATCCACAGAGGTGCTAGCAGTGTTTCAGCTGCAGCAGTCAAAATTGAAAATGTTCAGACTCTTCTTTCTGAAAAAAGTGGTCCAAGTGATGATGTTCTTCAAGGTACCTTGAGATGCTCACATTGGTGCCAAATTTAACAGTCTAGGCTTTATGATTAACCTTTAATATGCATAAAATATCTCTTTTCCACTGGGACCACAATATTCATCAACTATTGGTAGCACACAGGATTGCTTTTTTCGCTACAGATCTCATGTCTGTTCATATAGCAGAGCTCATTAAAGGTTTGGAATCAAAGCATCTTAGCCATTACTTTAAATAGACACTGCTTTATCCAATTAATATTGCATACAGTTATTAGCAGTCCAGATATGCTTTTACAAAATGAGATAGATCAATTCTTACAAGCTTGAATGCTGGGGAAGCTGTCTGTGACAACATGCTAGCACATGTAGGGACATAATGGTTGCTCTATTTAGGGCATTTTCAACATAATGTCCCATCTTACATAAAGCACTGTCCATTCATGCAGTAACAAGAAACAATGACCACTTGTTTTGATATCTAACTGACTTTGATGCCATGAGTCAGAGCTGTGGATTAAATTCAACAATGCTTCTAGAAATAACATGATTATTCTGCTGAATGACTATTTCACCGTATGGCACATTTTCACAAGCAGGTTAAACCAGTGTCACGACAGAATAGCCACAGGGAGAAAATTAGAGAGCTTAATGGAAGGGAAAAAAAATCAAACACATGATGTACACATGATATAATATTTTTAGATGTTGTGCCGACAGCTTCTATAACCTGGAGGCCCTCCTCCCCTGTAAAGGTCAGAGGATGTGATCGTGATGATGAGATGTATGTCCTTATTTCAGTCCCAGACAGCAAGAGAGATTCAGTCTTAAGATTCTCCGCAACTAATCGAGCATTAGATGTCACGCAATGTCACCAACAGACCAAGATGTATGGATATAATGATAGCAAGATGAGAGATTATATTTGAATCTGCTTCAGGAGGATGTTGATTTCTCTGTCACATCAGTGGCTGCTGACACAGTTACAGGAAATTAAATAGAAACTCAAATTCAGCTTGTCGGTTCTGATTCGCCAGACAATGCACGTTCCGAAGAAAGTCAGCATTTATATTCAGCTCTCAGTCAGCTCTAAGAACAACAGCATACCGACAAACAAGATTACAGTATGAAACATCAGGATTCTGTATAATCAATGTGTGACTTGAATTAAAATTCCCTCCTTTGCTAATGATTTTGTGTCAGGCCAGGTGACCTTATTCCCACTGAGACCATTTAGAATTTATTTCATACTCGACCCAGGGGATCAGCATAACAACTAAGGTTGAGTCAACACATTAAGAGGGCAGAAGAATGTAACAGTTATAAAAATTAACAGATGTTAGATGCTGTAATTCTGAAGTATCATTTGAAACTTTGATACTTGTACCGAAGACATATGAGTTATTTTTTTATACTTTAAAGGTTTTTTTTCCCCTTTTACTTTGTGTAAGGAGACAAAGAAAACCAGGAGCCTTAATAAATTGTCTGAGTAAAATAATTCTGATTCGATCTAAAGCAGAAATGATCTGAACATAGTTAAGTAAACAGAATAACAAATCAGTAATTGACAGTTGTCAGTTGGGTTTTTATAGTCTTTAAAAGCAGCATTTTAAATATTATTGACATACATCAATTTATAAAGTTGTACTGTAGCAGCTAACCTGTTAGCAACAAATTAAATCCTCTCCCTCTCTCTTTTTTTTTTTTTTTTTTTTTTTGGTCTCCACCTTTTCCTGTTATTTGAATGAATGTGGCTCCTCAGTGGCTAAATGATCCGCTCGGGTCACCGGCTAGGCAGTAACTCTGTTGCTGGGCAGGTTGTGTACAGTGTTGTTTTAGAGCTTTGTCATTGAAAACAATTGTCTGCTGCAACTAGAAGCTGTTTGGGTTTGGCATGACCCCTTTCACGTCCACACATGAGCCATCATTTAGTTAATACAGGAAAATTACAAAGGTTTTGCCCTTAATACGCACTTGGTTTTGAGAGATCTGTTTGCATGAGCGCATTTATCTGTTTGACTGATTTTTTTAGTTAAATCAAGTAATCAATTTAACAAAGAATGACAGTAGTGTATATCTACTAAATCTAGATCTTCCAGGTACAGTTCATCCAAAATGAAGTCCAGCTTTAAATGGTCGTTGTATGAAAAAGGTTTCTACAGAGCACCAATAAAAATCATGCCATTGACTCCTGAGTCAACTTTATCATTCCATCTCCAAAAACAGAGCAACAAATGTAATTCTAGATATTGCTTTCCACTGAGGGTAACCAGAGAGTCCCTCTGCCCTTAACACAAGGTCAATGCACTGCTGAATATACAAAGCTAAAGTAACACAATCACTGATACAGCACAGCCTAAATTCTAAATGCACTTCCGCCAGGCCAATATGAAATCATTTCCACAAGAGTGTGTCAGAGCAGTCCACAGTTCTTCAAGGTGCTGACACTACATAGCCCTGAGGAGAGAAACATAGAGACAGAGAGATCTCGCTCGGTCAGCAACCCTGGCAGGCTGCAGAGGATCAGAGTAGAGGATAGCGGTGATTTCAGTGCTGCTCTTCAGACAGTAGAGTCCTTTCCCTTGGGCAGTCATGAAAACAGCCTGACAGCTGCTATACACACAAAGGACCTGATGGCCCTCAATTAACCTTGATGTGAAACTAGTGCCTTGTCAATTCTCCCTAAAACAAGATCAACGGAGCCATTTAGCAGCAATATCATTTTGTTCATTTCATCTGTCTGCTATTCAATCTCGCCTCTGTCCTAGTGCAGCTCGCCTTTGCTCCCTCTTTCTGAAAATTGTACAAGCCTATCAACCTCTGGATGTCTCCCATCATGGGCAATTTAAAAACTGAGATTACTTCAAATGCTGCTTTTTGATTTTTCTCAGCACGTTGTACCATACGTGTAAAAAAAAAAAAAAAAACGGTTATTCGCCTCATCAAGTGATTGGTTAATTGTACTGTGGTGCAAGACCCCTACCACTTAGCTGTATTTGGCTGTGATGTGTCATTGATGCAGATCGATGGCAAGTGGCTCGATCACTAGGATCTCTGCCCCACTGTCATTGACCTCTGGCTCCTGTGGCGCTCCTGGGAGACCCCCTGCCAGGGAAAAACACTCCCAGCATGCTGATGAAAACCATCACAGCCTTTGAGAGTGCGCCTCTAATGTGCTTTCTTTGTGATGCCGGAAAGAAAAAACACTTTGAAGAGCAGAGAAATAATGACGACAACATAGTACACTAAAGCTCTAAATATATATAGTCTACTGTATCTACATAGAAGAGTAAAATGCAGCCATTCAGAAGACACACTGCATGCACAAGAACACTTTATTTACAATCTTCTTTTGAGTTTAACTTCAATTACATTTCCCATCAAAGAGACAGTTTCTGGCAGTTAGATGCTCCGAGCACTAGTACCTACAATAGAGTAAAAAAAGAAACTGGGCATGTTACAACGAGCAGCCATTATATCTTAACAAAGACCACCAAGTGATAAACTGTGTTCTATGGAGTCTGTGACGATTAAAACCAAAAGCAGCAGTTTACACTACAAGAAGAGAATGGATATAAACATCTGGACTGACAGAATATACATCAGCTCCTTGTGTACTCGAGTTCAAGTTGCCATAAATTGCCAAAAAATCTAAACTTGTTTTGAGACGTTAGAAACAAAAGAGCTTTAGACCAGCCGCTCTCCCCTTTTTAGAGAAGGCTATACATCACATGATCTTTAGCACACGTATCACATGATCTTTACCACTGATAATCAGTTTGCCTCAGTCAGAGCAGAGCGGGCCGTGTTCCTGATCCTCCCAATGTTCGTTCTCACTAAACTCTAAAGTGTATGTGCAGCAGTAACATCTTTCCTAACAAAATGAAGTAGCCTTAATAGCAAGCCTATTCACTGACACATCGGTACAATTGGATACTATTAAAGTAATTTACAAAATTCGCACAAGGGCAAACTATTTAAAATCTCAGCCCACATGCTCACCAAATTAATCTTCGACAAAGTAGCCTTATCTCAAAAACACACATACACACAGGGATTAGGTGGAAGAATCTAAATGTAATTAAATACAAGTGACAAAATGTACCTACAAATTAATATATAAAAGCAGTGAGGCAGCCAAAAGGTAAGTTACAGACAGCTATTTACTTGGACAGCTGGCGCTCAGGGCATATCTTTCATTTTATGCCACTAACTCAATTTGAGACCATGTATGCACAACAGTGAAGTCAGACCTGTCGTCTGCTACTTCAAAATGGCATTTCATTTGACCCGCTGATGAGAGGGGCCACAGGCTATGCCACTGTTTCTGACCTGAACCACAACCGGCATCCACTGACCTACTTCTTGAGTCTGCTTACGCATCACTAGCAAGGCCACATCAGTTTAGACCACATGTACAGTAAGCACTTGGTAAGTACTGTATCAACCTCTGCTGACAGCTCTGTGAGATCATGTTCAATATAGTTCCACTTCACCTTTTAGTTGTTTTTATTTCATGCTTAATTATAATAAATGATGTGATGATCCGCATACATGAGGTCAAGTCAGCTGATCCGATTACAAATGGAAAGAAGAAATAAGAAAGCTTTCTACAGGATCAACAACTGAGAGACCTGCGGATGCACCGAAATTAAATGCCCTGATATTAATGACCAACAATTATTAATCAAGCGTGCAGTCAATTTCATAAACGAGCTTTAATTACTTCAAATCCAAAAGCACATAGGAAATGTGGTCAAGTGTTCACTGGTGAAAAAAAAAAGGGCACATCTGCATTAAAGCTCTCACATATTGACTGCCTGCCACATCCATCTGTTGGGAAAAATACCGTAAATGATGAATTCATATTGATGTGCTAGTGGAGGAGTGGCTGCCAGCTTAAACGTCTACGTCTTGTTCTATAGCAACGCATCTGGAGGCGATCCGCTGATCACAGTGACAGCGGTGAGAAAATACGTAGGAGAGATCTATTTCACTGGTAAATATGAAACACAAAGGCTGGGTCACAGTGACAGCATGGGGTGTGTTTTAGTTTCCACCTCCTACATGCTCATGCATTAAATATGGTTCAACAATCACACTCTCCAGTGACTCTCAGTGCCCTTACTTCCCAGCCTCCAACTGAACATTTCCTGGGGAATTCCGACCAGGAATGTGTTCTTGATGACGGAGCAACTTCAACAGCTGTGAGGAAAATCACTTTCTAATGAGCGGCACGGATATACAGTTGAGACATTTAAGGACCGCTTGTTCTCAACACTTTGGGGATCAAAATACTTACTTGGAAGTGTTGTTATTTGTGGAACCAGTCTGAGGACTGCATTTTTCTCTCTCTGGGTTGCAGACTAAAAGCACTACATTTCAAGGCCATGTCTGAGACTTGTAATTCCCTGTAAATTAGGCGCTGAGTTGTCTCTGCTACAGCAACTAAAGTTGTTGTTGCAGAGACACCCTTAATAGCTTCCCATAATACAGAATCACTGTGGTAATGGCCTCTTCAATAGCTGGCAATGAGAGGGAAATAGGCACCGTTTAAATAGTGGTTGGGTTTTAATTACCACTGCAAAGCAAAATTGCAGTTTTTAATATTTCAAAAGCTCAGACAGGAAGAAATGTACAATCTTGACAATATCTAGTTTTTTAGTTTTAAACTTCTCTGATCTCTTTTGGCACAAGCTTACAAACTGGCAAACATTGTTCTTAATAACCTTGGGTCTTGTGAATAGCGTCCAGTGTTTTGTTTGATGGAACACTAACCCTTTATCAGTTGCCACTGGTAGATTCATGCTGCATATGAGCTTGTGACACTGTTGCTGCGATCTAATTATATCTCTGGGAAAGTGTACAGTACTCATTGTAGATTCTCAGGCTGAGAAGGTCTCAACCTCCGTATTAAACATAGGCAAGCAGAGCTCATATTGTGAACCAACAGTGTGCCACAGCTGAGATTTTCATAGCTACAGTATTCCCACAAAATAGCATACCTGAATACATAATGTTATTTCCTCTTAATACTACAAACATTGTGTCCATCCATAGACACAAAAACAAGCACATACTGTATACACATTCATATATTGTGCACACACAATGAGCACATCTCTCTAAGCATAAATACATTAATCCTACAGACAATCCTGCTCAATTCCGTTCATAAAGACTTTCCAGGACTATGTAATCTGGAGATTAGTCTATATACTGACACATTTTGCTAATCTAAATACTATATAAGACGCACATGTGACCCTATCACTTACCCTCTATCAAAAATACATTGTTATACATTACAGATACAGGGAAATGTGCAAGTCATGACATGTTAGCTCCAAGGTCAAGTGTCAATACTTCTGACAACAGAAACATTTCATGGCTTTACAACCTCTGTTGAAGTAAAGCAATCGACTGAGACATCTGTTTCATCACACATGAAGCTTGACACCTCTAACCTACAAAATCTTGAGACAGAGACTGTATGTACAATGTAGAGACCGAAGACTTATCAGAAAGACAGGACATGTTAAACTAGGGTGCAGCCAACTAGCATTTGAATGCACATCAAGGTAAGACAGAGATTCTCACTAGAAATTAGGTTGTAGAAATTCAACAAAGCTGGAGCTACTGAGGAGCCCATATATTAATTCCCACAGTGTAGCTGGGGGATGCTTTTATCCTACACTAAGTGGTGCCTTACAGTACCAGCAGGGAGTGCATTCTTTTAGTATGGCTGCACCCAGTTGGAATCAAGCCCCTTAGCACCCTCAATGGTGCCTTACTGTATAAAGCCATCCCGAATCACAGCTGTCCACTCTGCATCCTGCTGATACAGCTTGACTTTTCTAATTACATCACTCCTCGGTATCAGTTTGAACCCCCCCCCATCCCCCTCTCACCACAGTATCAATATCCTTGAATTGACCCTTAATATCTGAGATGCTCTTTGGAGAAAATGCTCAGCTGCTCTATACTGTAAGAAGGGTGGGGTGGCATTTTTCTAACAGTTGGTCATACAGTAGCTGCCAACGGCTTCTTCAGTAAATGAGAATGTCAAAACTGGCTGATGTGGTGCTAATGTGGTCTGGCATAGCGAGTTAGCACAACACTCATTCATTTGTTCCACAAACTGATGTATGGACAACAAACCTAGGAATATATATATATGAGGGTTTACTCTGTTGCCCGTTCACAGTCAGTTAATGCCCTTTACCTGTGTGAAACAACCACATGTCACACAGTTCATAAAATATGTCATTACGATTGCAGTGCGTACCAATTTGTATGAGGCAGCAGGTTTAGGGAGACATGTCCTTCAAACGGGGATCAATCAGGGATTGGACAAAGTAACAGAACTACAGCTAGGCAAACATGTACTCTGACCTCTTTTGTAAAAATCAGGAATTTTCCAACTGGTATCCATGAAATAGCAGATTTTTATCACTGGGGCAAAGAGTCAGTCTCAACAAACTTGACCAAACTGACCACTACAGACCATCTCCTGACCTATTCAGCCCACTGTATAAATCATCAGTGGTTACATCCCCATGCATGCACACTACAGTCTCACATCGTGAATGCAGCTTTGATGTTGAGCCGATCCAGATAACATTCAGGTCAATTCCAAGTTACTGTACAGCACATTTCTTTGCAGAGCAGCAAGGATGCTGGAGCTGGGCAGCAGTAGTTGCTTATTTAACCTACTTTTTAAAGCAAGAAATTCGAGATCTCCTCATGATTTAATATGCACCAAAACAAGTAGGTCAATGAAATATTCATCTTATTACCTCTTATCTGTCAATGTCAGCAGCAGTCAGTCACATATAAGGCGATGAAAATAGATTTGACAGGCTTATAATAACGCAGCACATGAAGCAAATCGACTGATGTTAAATCCAAAAAAATAAAAAATAAAAAACAAGAGCGAGGAGATGGTGAAGTGGACCACATAACACTGATCATGTGAAAAGGTCGTCCGCAGGGTGTTAATATCAAATGTTTTCAGCGCTTCTGCTGAGCCAACATCGAGCGGTCCGCCTCCATGTAGTGAGCCCGTTTGGGGAGGATCAGCAAACGGCGTCAGGGTTTAAAAGACATATGGGGGGGGGGAAAGAAAAACAGCTTATAAAACATGAAGGTGAAATCCTACCTGATGTCTGTCACTCGTTAATGCATGCGACCTGGCTTGGATGTAGGCTAAGCGACATACACCGCAAGCGGGTCAGCTCAGCCAAGCCTGCCTTGCCTGCCTGCCTGCCTCCTCCACGGCATCAAGCCCCTCCTCGTTTATCGTACAGTGGAGAGAGGGATAGAAGAGAGAGAGAGAGAGAGAGAGAAAGAAAAAAGAAAAGAAAAACGACCGCATATCTATGCGCCGAAAAGAGGAAGCGGCGTCACGCTCATCCATCGCTTCTGATAATCATAGATGTAGCCGGATTAAGACAGATTGAAAGGATCAGGATTAAAGAGATACTGATTTGTGATGAGATATATAAAAAAATAAAATAATAATAAACCCGAGAAAAGATGAAGATTGAATGAGTTTTCTCTTATTTTTAAAAATGCTTTGAATTTGTGCATGCAGTTACACCTGCTGAAAGCGTGTCAGCACACCGACATCAGACCGTGAGGTTGGGCTTCATTCCACTTTGAAGTCCAGTCTACAGAAAAAACCATGCAGTGCATGTCAAACTAAAAGCATCCAGGAAATAACTTGTTTGTTTTCATACATGTTTTTAAGGAATACAGGATTTATAGATCACACCCTCTAATTCAGCATTTGATATCATTTTATTTGGATTGACAGGTTTGCAAATCTTTAAATGAGAATATATAAAGATTATATGGAATGTATTGCTCAGACTAACACCTTGCTCTTAGTTTATGATCTCAATGGGTGGACTGTTGTTTTCTAACCTGAGTCTATACTGCCCCCCAATGGAGATGTACAAGCATCCATGCAAAAGTAACGCTCACATACAAGGAGTTGGATATATATGATTTATATTTTAGATTATATTTATATTATATATTTTATACTTCCCTTCCTCTTTCTCCACCTCAGAAAATGCTGAGCCATTTCCTGAAATCTACAAACAAACAATGAACTTATTCTTCTGCCAATTAATACATATTTAATCAAGTTATGTAAAACTGCAATCATTATTTTGATGGCTGCAGGTACCATGCACAAGCAGAGCAGACTCACACAGAGACACCACAGTAGGCATATGTGTGTCTGAGTCATGTGTGTGTTGATTAACTTCAGTTTTCAGAGGAATAGTTTTTTCCTTTTTATAATTTTTATGCCTTAAATGAAAGATGTGAAAAAAAAAAAAACACTCTGAGAGTTACGCCTGAATTACTGACGTGACTTCAGTATTTTGGAAAACATTCAAGTTCCCCCATTTGGGACACTTTCCGGGATGTTATTAGCGCTGACATCATTCTGTCGTTCAGTGTCTGGTAACGCATGGTTACCAAGTTACTCCACTTGAACCTTGCCCAAGGCAGAGTGGAGCTTTTTTGACAGGATCCGTCCACTTTCCCTTATCGCTTCTCAATGGAGAGCAAAGGAAAGCCAATTGACAAAACTAAAGGGACTGACCTTGTTGTGTCAAAAAGGTTGGAACAGGAAGGCAGGGGTGAAACAGCAACTGCCACAATCGAGCTGTTCAGACCCTCCACAAATACAACATCCTGGAGATCATTCACAATACAGCTGCTTTATGTCCCACCACAAGAGGGTAGCACTGACATGATAATGTTTTAATAAAGGCTAAAGACCTAAAGCACAATATCTAGTGTATTTAAATATAAAACACTGGTCTCATTGTCCATAGACGGATGTTGACTTTTCAAGAACCACAAACCACACATATACAATCCTTTATTTAATCAAGTAACACCCACTGAGAGTTCTTTTTTAAGAGAGACCTGAGTGCGTCTGTGTACATAAAGATAAAGAGACATTATGACCTATTTTGCCAACTCTGTGGTTCTTCTTTACTGTTGGTTGATGAATGAATATACTATACTCACATAAAAAAAAATCTGGCTGAATGACTTAGACATATGTAAAGTGATCCAAATTTAATTTAGAAGTGTAGTCATGGTGGAGGAATAAAATGTGTCCTTAATGCTTCTTTTCAAAATGAGTGTGATATATGCATCAATGAAGCACTAACATTTGAAACATTGTTTTCACTAGAACACTATTTATGCAGAGGCCTGATTGACCTGTAGCTCTCCTCAAGTCAGTTAAGCTTGGCTGGCTGCATTCCTTGAACCTTTGCCCCTCGAAAAGGTTCAATAAATACTGTTCAGAATTATTATCTTATCCGATCACCTTGTTGCTGTTCACACAAAAAGGTCATCTAATTTAAATAAATGGAAAAACGAACACGTGACTTAAAAGCCTGTCATTTGTTTGTGAGCACTTGTTCTATAGTTGTAGTACGCTTATCTTGCTAAACAGTACGGTGGCTACTACAGGGGCATTAGGCTCTGTTGTGGTTTGGATATTTCCATGGGAACCAGTGGCCAAGGAGAGAGGGAGGATCCTGTTCGAGCAGCACAGGGGGCGTGCATTAGATTCACTGGTTTCCTGCTTCATTTAAACTGTCTGTGTCTCTCAAATAGCCACAGATGTGCGGGTCTTGACAAGAGACAACCTCCATCTGCCGTGAAGCGAGAGAGATTTCTCACAACAGTCTGAACTTCTAGCTGGATCTGTCAATCCATCCTATTCAGGACAACCTTGTGGATTATTCATATCTTCAGAATATAAGGTAAGAAAAGCTTTCTTCAAAGTTAATGATTATAGATGATGACCCAATTTTCTTTTATGCACTTTTTATCTGTTTGCTTGATTTCAAAATGCAAAATAGCATCTTACAAGCATATCCTGTTGATTTTACAGAGCTTCCTAATTTCTACCAGAGGACCCATGTGGGTGGTAGAGAAGATCCGTGTGTCAGTGGAGAGATCTAACCTGCCTATCCCATCAGCAGAACTCAATTTTAGAATTGGCAACATCATGTTTGGGGAAAAAAGTGACAAACTCAAAAGGGTTTCCCGTTGTCCTAATGTCATCACCCCTGACAACATCCCAGAGTTCTGCATCCCCCCAACAATCCCATCCCTGCAGGAGATGAAGAATATGGAGCAGAGCAGAGCTGCCCGCGTTATCAAGGTGTCTCCCTGTGAGAGGGTTAGCCCTGAAATAGAGATAACACGCCATGAGCCCATCAACCCACACATCATCCAAGTGGAGAGTGTGGATGAGAGCCCCTGTGATGGCTGCAGTGATGAGGAGACCACCAATGCAGATCCCCAGAGCCAGGCTGCCTTGTCCCTTCCACACCTGGCCAAAGCTCAGACCTGCTATGGCTTTTGCACCTTACTGGAAAGCCCCCACACCAGGAGGAAGGAGTCGCTCTTCCATTCTGATCCTGGCTCCTCTCCCCTGCTGCTGCCCAGGAGTCGATCCAGCATGTGCTCCAAACTCTCTCCATCCACCTCACCATCCTCTTCGCATTCCTCATTCAGCCTTAACACCCTGACCTCCAGGCTTTCCCCAAGAGGATACACCCTGAACTGGCAGGCCACTTTGGACAGCGATACAACTTCCTCTACTGAATCCTCGCCTTTCAGCTCACCGCTGCTGACCAGGTGCCCTGCCAAGTCTTCCCTCTTCAAAGCACTGAGCCATGAACTGCTGTTGTCAAGGAACATGAGGAAGGCAATAGTGTCCAGGAACAATTCCCTGTCCACAGATGAAGGCAGCTCCACGGACAATAGCCCCAATGTTATGAGGAGGGCATCAGAGGGGTTAGTTGAAGGCCTGCCCAATAGCTACAGCTTGGCACCGCCAACTATATTCCCAATGGACTTGACTCTGCACAGAGAGAGGGTAATGAAGGAAAGAATGGTACCCATAGGGAAAGATGGCAGCCTGAGACTCTCAGCAGAGTACTGCTCAGATAACCAAAGACTTCGAGTTCGACTGATCAGTGCTGAGGGCCTCTATCCTCTCTCTGTAGACCCCAAGATTATCAACTGCAGTGTTAGTCTTTCACTGGTTCCTGGTAAAGTGCAGAAGCAACGCAGCACAGTCATCAGAAAGAGCCGTAATCCAATCTTCAATGAGGATTTCTTCTTTGATAGTATCGCAGAGGAAGACCTCAGCCAGCGGTCACTTCGTTTTAAAGTGGTGAACAAAATGTCCACCCTGAAAAGAGACTATCTCCTGGGAGACTGTGATTTGCCTCTTTCTAGCATTGTGACATAAACTTTAGTACTTCCTTAACTGTTTATTTATGTCTTTGAATATTTATTTCTTTTTTTTGTATTGTAAAATGAGATTTTATAATGATTAAATTCTGAAAAACACTGAGTTTTGTTTGTCTTTTATACATATAAAAAAAAAGAGTTTGCTAACAAGGTTTATTAAAATATTATAAAGTGTGTCTGTGTAGACTTAAGATGTTAGGAAGTTAATTTTAGAAAAACAAACACAGCAAGATTAAGTTTATCCCCACCTCATAATTGCTTAAAAACAAAAACAAAAATGTTAATAGAATGTTTTATAAACTTTTCTTTCCTTGGTGTTTTAATGTGGCTGCAGCCTCAGCTTGTGTGAGACAACCGCCGTCTCGGATTTCTCCTAAGCCTGTTGTTTTCTTCCTGACCTTTTCAGTGATTAAACATATCACTAGAAACCAGAAACCTTAGAGGGGAGTTTTCGGCGTTGAGTATGCATAATTTTAATCAGTGCACAAAAGAAGCTCTATCCTACTGTTACACTTACTGTGATATTTCACGGAGAGTGAATAACAACTGAAGCTGAAACCCATTTCGAGATTTTTTAGGTTTATTTGTCATAAAACAAGAAAATGTTGTAGATAAAATTCAACAGTAGGTTAGTATTCAGCTTCAGGGGCAGATTTGATAAATACTATTTTAATTTTGATAGTCATGCACTTAGGTGACAAGAGTTTGTTTTTGATACTTTTGCTAATTTACAAAACACTTAAACCAGGCATGACAATTTACTAGAAAATGAAGAAATTTACTGTAACATTTCAGGATAAACTGCACTTTTCACCTTATAATATAGAGTATGAACTATTTTCAGACAGACCTATTTTCAGAATACAGAGCCAAGCATACTTTATTTATGTTGAGGACAATACCAGCATCTCTCTATGCAATATACATGTTTACCCAAATGAACAGATCAGCAGCCCTTAATGTGGACTTAGCAATAAAGTTCAGGCTTAAAAGCACTGGCTTCCAGTATAGCTTCTAGTTAAAGATTAATAGGTTTCTCAGAGCTGAGAAAAGCTCTGATAGGAGGCTAGCAACTGCTGTGTGTTATGCAGTGTACTGTATGACAAAAAACATACAGTAATGTGGAGAGATGGGAAGCTTTCACAAATACATATAAATAGCTATTGCAGTCATAATAATAACCTGCTGGGGGATTATTTTTAAAGATCAATGACTGTAATGACGCACGGTTTACAATGTAAATATTTCACTACATTTTACAGTTTGGATTGTGCCACCGAGAAAAGCCCTTGGACAAATACAGCTCATAATCCACTTTCAGTTGGAGCGACAGATTCAACATAGCCACAAAGACCTGAAATCCCCTCTCAATTGTTTTGATGGAAATAGGGGTTTTGTGTCTACAATACGTGACCTAATACACAGGCTTTTGTGCTACTGTAACACATAGAAGCATCTCATGTCAGACAAAGAAACCTATAAACATCCCACACAGACGAACTACATTTTTCGAAAATATCTCTCGGCGCAGAATGTGTTCCAGATCCTGTGAAGAGCCTGACGCTGTTGAACACTTTTGTATTGAGTGTTGACTCAGCTGTGAAATACCCTGTAATAAATGAGAATTACCCGTGATTCCCCTTGCTGGTCAACCACTGATAGGATTTGTAGGGATTTCCGTTGATCTATCTCCATTCAAAAAAGCAGAGGCGTTGGTTTTATATAGCACATTGGTTACAGCAATGCTGGGGCCTTGGTCCAAACTGATGGTGCCCATAAAAAATGTTTATCTATCAATGGGCACAGAATAAATGTATTAAATACTGTCTTATTAGCAATTCATATTAGCTTTCAGATCATAAGAAACAGGCACTTAAAAATACTACTTCCTGGAAAATAGTACATCCCTTAGATGTTGACCTTGTGCTGCACTGTTTTTTTTATCATATAAACCAAACTGCCTTTCTCTCCACTACTAATAGCTCATAAAAAAACATATATAAATATAAATGTAATGTACTCATATAAATGTAATAATGATCCCTCGCTGATCTGTTTCAACAGGAAATACATGACTACATTATTAAAAAATGTTACATACGTATTGCAATTTACCATTTGCATTTGAACATAACATTGCAAACATTAAAACACATTTGTACAGAATTTGCAGAGTTTGTAAGTTACCACTGATTACTAGAAGTGATTTCATATTATCTATAGGAAACATCTGTCTCCCTAAGAGCTGTGCATCATGAATGTAAATGCACAACAGGGGAAGTGCACTGGCTTAATCTCAAGTGTCTGAAAACAGTTGCCTGGTTACTTTCATTCACCAGGATGCCTTTGCCCAGCTAATGCACATTTACAATTTCAAAGTAATGAGCTGGAATTGACAACAACAACTGAAATGAAATGATCAGGTATACTTAGATAGTTTCAACGCCCTCCTTCGGTTCACCTCTCTATTTGCTACAAAACCTATTTAGTGTTCTTTCTTGAAATGGAAAGAAACTGTTTTCATACTGAGAAATGAAAACTATCCCCTTCCCCTTTTATCTCACGTCTGTTTTACAGCTTCCTATGTAAACGAGTCCGTTCTAACCAGTTTCCTTATCTTGTTTTCTGTTTTACCAGGCTCTTATATTGTGCCAAAACATATAACCTACATCTTCAAATGTCACTGCGAACATGTTTGACGAATGTAGTCACCGGTAGGTCCGTTACCCCACCTTCTTATGTTCTCTGGGTAAGAACTGTTTTGGAATTGGAGTGACGTAGGCTAATGGATCTCTTTTGTAGCGTGTTCTCCACCGCCCACTGCGACCCATAATAGTCCCTTTAAAATGGCCTTCAGATGTCAAAGGCATAGTGTTGTCAAGACAAAGCATTCTGATGTCTAACACTGATACAAGAGGTAAAGAAGATCCACCATTAAAGGAGACTGTCTTTGTCCTCTAATAGTCAAGCATTATGCATATATACTCATATATATTTAAAAGCCAAATCACATCTCTGGTTGCAATATTAAACAACTTTCATCAAATTACCACATTAAAAGAGGTCAAAATATTCCATGATGTCAGTGGTGATGTTACAAGTGATTCAAGGCCATGACATCACTGTTTATGGCCCACTGTTCAAATTGGTAAACACTGCCTTCAATGTTCAGCTTGTCGCCAGATTAGTGGAAGTAATAAGCAGGCTATATTTTAACTGCGTCATTAGTTTGTGACTGGACACATCACGAGATGAAACCAGATCTGACAGAGTGAAACAGACACTGACACGCACACTGGCAATGTCTGATGATGCTCCAAACTCACTGGAGTCTGCTGTATTTAACTAAAGTAAGACATTGTAAAAAGTCACGTGAAAAATTGACTTGGTTTGTTTATAAAATGTTCTTTTGAGCAATGTTGTCTGCTTTGCCCAAATGAGTGAATGACACAGTACTTGTGTGTTGAAATGAGTGACATAACTGAAAAAAAAGGCTAAATACATCCCCCTTTATTGACATTTCCAGTGTTGCACTAATCATCTATTTAACAATGGTACAAAATCAACTTGATGTAACCGCCTAACATATTGTTATCTGTATAGAAATCCCCAGTTTACGATAAGTCCAAGAACAAATCATGCTGTATCTGCACGTAGCAGACTCATCACTTAGCCTGTGCACCTGCCCTGTGTTACACCACCCACTCAATCACCTCAGGCACTGCATGGAGCTGAGTCCAAGCGTGACCTGTTCAGTACATAACAACCAAACATACTGTAGGTTGGACTTCCTCACATCTGATCAGACTTATATAAACAGAACCAAGGTGTTTGGTCTGGCTTGGGTAAGCAATTACTCACAAGTATGGCTGTTTGGTTATTGGATATCCTGACAGCACATCAGCAAAATGTGGGGGCTAATAATAACTCAACATGAGGCCTTTTGTAACACATCAGTTTATGTACCTTCATTTCTCAGTTGCCCACAGGGTCTGATCACACTTCTGAACACGCACATGCTGAGGGGATGGTTAAATGCATTAGGATAATCAGGACAGGTCTTGCACAATATTGTCTGAATAGCCATTAAGCAGTTAGGCAAACAGTCTACCACTGCACACGTCATGGCGGGGTGGACTCAGCTGGATTTGTTTGATTAATGCAAATTTTAGACAATCTTAACAAATCTGAACATAATTACAGTGATTAAATAGACAACATGTAGTATGAAATAATATAACCTTTGAAGAAAATGTATGAAATAGCACCAGCATATTCAAATTCAAGGCAAAATAAACTGTGCATGATTAGGTAGAGTACATGGAAAGATGACACTGTCGTCTTGCCTGTCACTCTGTGCTTTTCCTCTTCCAATAGCGCCTTCCACTCCCATGGCAACGAGGCCCAGCACCAGGGGAAACCATGGAGATCCTGCCTTTCATGTGTGTGATGCTTTTATTTCGAC